>NC_137812.1:15003280-15008280 GCF_963921795.1 Nannobrachium achirus
TATATACACACACACACACACACACACACACACACACACACACACACACACTCACATGCACATGGGCATTGTGCATGTGAGTGTGTGTGTGTGTGTGTGTGTGTGTGTGTGTGTGTGTGTGTGTGTGTGTGTGTGTGTGTGTGTGTGTGTGTGTGTGTGTGTGTGTGTGTAGTTGTGTGTGTGCACATACATACGCACGCACAGACAATAGAAAGAGCAGCTGACTCTTGTAGCTGACAAGTGATCCTGTTGTTTGCGTGTTCCCGTTGTTCCTTGGTTTGGCTGGCGGTGCATGTGGTTACTGTATCTGCATGTTACTGCACACACCTCGCCTCACAGCAGAGCCTCAGCAACAGAACATAAATAAATACACAACAAGTAAAAACACAAGGAGAGCAGAGCACACATTCACAGATCTGTGGTTGAGAATCCAAGATTTGAGGGGGGGGGGTCAGAAGATGCGTTTCAAGGTACCTACTACTGCCAGGGGCGGCACCATCAGGGGTAGAGAACGCTGAGTGTTCCCGAAGGGTTCCTAGTTCGATCCCGGGCTTCCCCAGAGTTAGTGTCGAAGAATCCTTGAGCAAGACTCTGAACCCCTAGTTGCTCCTAGTGAGCAGGTTGCATGGTTTCCTCCACCATCTGTGTGTGAATGGGTGAATGCACAATCTCTGTAAAGCGCCTTGGATAAAGGCACTATATAAATGCACAATTTACATTTGCCTATTTAATGCTTGTACAAAGTGACCGTACAGTAGATTTCACATAGGCCTGATTATATTTTAAGGTCATCCATTCTTTTAGGTTAGTTTTGAGTTTGTGTATAGGGAGTCGATATTTTTTAATGGCTTTTTGTAAGGGAATTCCACGTTTAGGTGGCACCACAGCAGAATGCATTCTCCCCCATGGTAGCTGTATTTCCTGCGGCGTTTCACCATAAGGTGATTGTTATGATAACATGATAGCTTGCCTGGTGGAATCACTTCTCCATTTTGTCTGAGGTCTGGGTATTTCACCACCATTTGCCACGAGATAGCCCAGTTGTGGTCATAAAATGATGTCATCGATGAGCTGGATTGCACAAGAAGAATCTGCACGGCAACAGTCTATTGATTTGCTGAAAGCTTTATGTATGATATAGTTGACCGCAGTCAGTGTCTTTGTCAATAAATATTTCCGCACTACATTGGCATGTCAAAGCAAGCAGCATCCTGCTTTGCCAACTACTGTGTTTGTCTGTCTACAAGAATGCACTGTGTTCAGATGCCAGGGGCCGCTTCCTCTTTTTCGGCGCCCCAAGGTTCCTTGTTAGGGCCTACACAGGATGTTTACATATTTCTCCATATATAGAGTATGCACGTGTTATGTGGTGATGCCTACTGAGTGGCAAAAAAAAAAAACTTTCTGGCCTTGACAACCCATACATCCAAAAAGAAAAATCCTATCTTTCATCTAACATCATGAAACAATGTTAAATGACGTTAAACTCACTTTACCACTCACTTTGTCACTCGATTTGCCATTCACTTTATGCATGCTCTGTTTATGTCAACAAGCCTTGTGAAAATGTATATGCTTTGTTGACTGTTGTGCAGACCTTTGACCCAGAAGCAGTCCCACCTGCAGCAACTAATGTAAGGTTCTAATTAAATTCACGCAAAACAAAACTCATGCTGTTATTGTAGCACTGGTTAGTTACAGGTAAATCTTCCAATTGTTGTAATTTCCCAAGAAAATTTAAAAAAACTAGTCTCACGCTATTTCTCAAACGATCCCCTGTTATCGTTTAAGCCTCACTTTACTTCTTTCCAAAGTCTCTAAGCTTGAAGTGAAGTTTCACTTTATACATACAGCAAATGTTTCTCCTTTAGAGCAAGGAATACCTTGTTTTGGCAGCATACTTGACTCGTGTACTCGTGTACTTGTGTCTGGTCATTTGTCATTGGATGTAAATCATTGTATGTTGTATGGATACATCATTGTATGCAAATGACAATTGGCTGAGTTTGATGTGTAGCCACATCTCCTTGCACTGGTCCCTCCTCATCTCCTCAGAAGGCCAAGCCTGCGCTCTCAAGATAAAAAGCTCTCAAGATAAAAAGCTGAAATGTGGAGATACAAGGTTTCTGAAAGCCAGCCACGATATAACTCAAGTGTTCCTAATAGGCTGCTTCCATCCCAGCCCCCAGCAGACAAGTAAATCTCCAGACCACTTGACTGCTCTCGACTCTGTTTGGCTCCAGACCAGACCAAAACACGTGGACACGTGCGTGTGTCTATCTGCATCTCTTTAATCCTCATGAGTCCCTGGACACCTCCTGTTATTCCCTCTACACCAAAACCTATTGGCCTTTTTTTTTCACTATTTAAAATACTTCAAATACCCGATCTACATCGACACGATGTGAGCGTGCAGATCAACTATTTCAACTATTAAAAAACATGGGAAAAAAATTATTGATTCCGGATGGGGACCCAAATGCATTTGAGTCCCCATCAGGAATCAATGGGGGTACATTTATTGTAATCAAATTATTGTCTTAGGAATGCAACAAAACCCCAAATAATATTATTGAACTCAAGTCTCCATGGCGTGAGTAATCAATAGAAAAAAGTCATTTTGGGGGTGAACTATTACTCCTTTAAGGCATGGACGAAAATAGTGCACCAAATCTCTTTGCTGTATATACAAGCTCAAAACGTGTCACGTTACGTTATGACACATCTGGAGCTTGTAGATCTGTTATTTTTCGCTGAATGTTCGCCCCCAGAGCTAGGCGTTCATGATGCTGCACAGCATATTTGTATTCAGTCCAGTAGTATGTGTGAATGGTGGCTGACCTTTTTGTGCTTTTGAAACGTGCCGTGGTCACAATTCATTGCGACCGTAGGTCACATTTACTACCAAAACCTCCACAGGCTGTCCGTGGGTCAGTCAGTCAGTCACACTTTTGCCCTGCTCATATCTCCGCAACCGTTGACCCGATCCATGGCAGATTTTGCACACACACTCCTTGACTGCCAAACTACAACCTCCAAGGACCCCCGGAGCCCCAGGTCCCTGGGGGACCCCCAGATGTAAAAAATGACCAAATGTGGTCACACGTCACACGTCACACTTTTCCCCTGCTCATATCTCCGCAACCGTTGACCCGATCCATGCCAGATTTTGCACACACACTCCTTGCCTGCCAAACTACAACCTCCAAGGACCCCCGGAGCCCCAGGGACCTGCCCTGGGGGACCCCCAGATGTAAAAAATGACCAAATGTGCAAAAATGACCAAATGACCACTGCAACGGGGCTGCTCACGGTGAATTCCCGGGGACCACCGACTCCTGGTGCTCCAGAACGGATGCAAAAGTGGTGGCGCCCCCAGTGGAGGACCCCCTGCCACTGCAGCACACATAAAATGCCGTAACTCGGGCTAGGAGCGTCCGGGAGAGCCGGGGCCGGTACCTATTCGTCCGCCAAGGCAACGCGGACACCCCACCCCTCATTTCTCACATGGCCCTATTCTAGCGCCACCTTCAGGCCGATTTTTAAAACACATTTTTGGACACTGCTCCTACAGTTTTTGCCCTAAAATCACGAATATCACTACACAGCATGTCTACACTCATGTCATCAACATGGATCAGGAAGATTTTGGAAAAACAAATGTTTGCCCTATTTGTGGAGATAAGCCACCTACGGTCGCTTATCTCCCGATTAGGGAGTCTTACTGGTAATGTGTACCGTGCGTGCGTGCGTGCGTGCGTGCGTGCATGCGTGTGCACTGCACACAAGTGTGTGTGTGTGTGTGTCTGTGTGTCTGTGTGTGTGTGTGTGTGTGTGTGTGTGTGTGTGTGTGTGTGTGTGTGTGTGTGTGTGTGTGTGTGCGTGCGTGTGCGCGCGTGCGTGCGTGCGTGCGTGCGTGTGTGTGTGGCGGTGCACAGCGGTACGGATCCTTCACACACAGCACCCCCATCCCCCACCCCAAACACACGTAAACCCCACCAGCAGCAGCAGCACACACAGCTCACGTGTGTGCGGCAGGGAGAGAAGCGTGAGGCTGCAGAAAAAGCCAAAACAAGGGGTGGGGGGTTGGGGGTGAGTTTGAGGAGAGAGAGAGAGAGAGAGAGAGAGAGAGAGAGAGAGAGAGAGAGAGTGAGAGAGAGAGAGACAATAATGGGTGCTTTACTGGTGGTTATTGGGGGCAGCTGTTTCCTCTCTCTCTCTCTCTCTCTCTCTCTCTCTCTCTCTCTCTCTCTCTCTCTCTCCCCTCTTTTTCTCTCCAACCTCTACTTCTGTTGCGCTAAACTACTCTCCTCTCCTCTCATCCCCCCCCTCTCTCGCCTTCCTTTCCCTCAGCCGTTTTCTTCTCACGTGTCATCATCGTCATCGTCATTCAACATAATTCTTTTCTTTTTGTCATATTGGCTCAAGACTTTAATTTACTGAAAGCTCAGACGGTCATCAGATGAATGATAAAACTGTGGATGTCGGTGGACTGAAATGACAGGGAGTGTAAATCATTCTTAAGTGGGCAAGAAAGAATTGGTGATGGTTGAAACACTGGTTGAAACATGCATGGTTTAATTACCCTTTTCTTTTCTTGTAGTTTTGTAAAGGTGGATTAATCAGAGACTGTCCATGCAACACCAATGTCTAACTAAACCAAATGGTCTGAATATTATTTTTAGAAAATCTTTGATTTCATATTATAGCTGCATGTTTCCTCTCTTCTCCTCTGTCATTCTCTGTTCCTTCAAGGTCACCAGCTGAGAAAGTGCACACGTGCGCACACACACGCGCACACAAGCTTCACTCTATCTCTTATCTCTCATTTTCTCTCTTTCTCAAGTGTGTAGAGTGCATGGGCGAAGATCATTCTGTATTCAATTGGGTGCTAAAGCCGACTCTGTATTCAATTGGCTTCTAAAGCCGACTCTGTATTCAATTGGGTGCTAATGCGCCATAGACATAAAAAGGTAGACCAACTGAGTGTGTGCTGGCCA
>NC_137812.1:15013280-15051985 GCF_963921795.1 Nannobrachium achirus
GTGGATACGTTAGTGCGGCCCCCGGCCCCTTGGGTTTCTGTCAATGTGGCCCCCTGGACGATTTTGTTGAATACCCCTGTGGTAGACTATAGGCTACTGTATGTTACTGTCTTTTTTTTCTTTTTTTTTTTTTTGGCCACCAGCCCCCCAGCCCCCTAGCCTACCAGCCCACTGGGCAAATGCCCTGTATGCCAGAAGGCCAGCCCGCCCCTGCGTGCATGAGTGTGAACTCTGACCTGTGCTGCTGCTTGCTCAGCATGCAGCTACACAGGGAGACACTGACCGTGGAGAATAAAAAGAAAGTTGGCAAACAATTCCTGCAGGTGCAGGTGTGAGCACGTGTATGTGTATGTGTGTGTGTATGTGTATGTGTATGTGTATGTGTATGCGTATGCGTGTGCGTGTGTGTGTGCGTGTGCGGGTGCGTGTGCGTGTGTGTGTGCACATGTGTGCTGTGCGTGGACAACTGGGCATGTGACCATAACCATATGCATGATGACCACAGCTGTTGAATAAAACAACAAGCATAAAGAACAGCGAAACATTCAAATGAGAAACAATAGCGGATGTATGTATGTCAGACGGACAGACAGGGGGAAGAGAGAGAGACAGATTAGTGAATAAAGAGATAAAGTGAGAAGCAGACGGCCGGGGGGGTGAGTGGGGATTAATAGACACAATGACAGAGCACGTGAAAGTGACAGTGACAGAGAGAGAAACAAACAGACAGCTGTGAGTTCGTGGAGAGAGAGAGAGAATGAGGCCGACAATGAGAGAGAGAGAGAGAGAGAGAGAGAGAGAGAGAGAGAGAGAGAAGGTTAACAGACAGACAGACAGACAGCCCTGTGTGAACACCAGTTGTTTGTAGTGAAAAGGCCATTATGTGAAACACAAGGCACGCAGATGGCTATAGTCAGACTCAGCACACACACACACACACACAACTGTCTGCACGGGCACGCATGTGTTCATGCCTTTTTTTGTACGCGTTCTTGTGTGTGTGCGAGCATACGTGCGCTCGTTTGTGCATGTCTGTGTGACACACAAACACATGTGTGTAAAGAAGTTCCAGTCATGGATGATATCAGTACAGCAAGAAAAATCATTCAGGATCCAATATAGGGCACATTTAAAACAACAGCGTAGTACCAACGTACACAGCAAAACAAATTAATAATAATAAAACTTTAAAGACTAAAGAAGAAAAATATTAAAATAAAAGACAGACTCATTGGGCCTTATTTTCATCTGTGCCTCAACCCTTTTTTACTATTTTGAAAAAAAACATTTTTAAATACTTTAAATAGACGATCTACAAGCTGGTCATAATGTGTCGATGTAGATCAGCTAGTTAAACTATTTGATTTTTTTTTTAAATAGTAAAAAAAAGGGCAAAGAAGTTAAGGGGAGACATGGTAGGTGAAAACATGTAAAAAGCCTGCCTAGCGCGATACGGCAAAATTCACGCTGAACGCACGCTGAAGCCAATGAAACGCGGCTCAACGTGTAGGTTATGGCTGTGGGGAATGACAGGGAAGTGATCCGACAGAGTGACTGTCAATCACCAACAGCCGCCGCGGACTGGAGGCGCACAGAATTGCGTTCCTATGCGCTTAGACTGTGTGCGTGTTTCTTTGCTGTGAATGTAGTTTTAGGAGTTTCAGTCACCTGGGAGAGACTTGGAATAGAGCCGCTGCTCCTTCACTTGGAAAGGAGTCAGCTTAGATGGTTCGAGCATCTAGTACGGATGCCTCCTGAGCGTCTCCCTCAGGAGGGCAGACCAAGGACCAGATGAGGTTGTTATATTTCCACGCTGGCATTGGAACGCCTATAGGGATCTGCCAGGGTAAATGTTGCCAGGGAAAGGGAAGTTAAGGAGCTGTCTGCTGGAGCAGTTGAAGATGGATGGATGAATGTTGTTTTTAGACAGATGCTCGGTTTGGTGTTTACCTGGTATCCTATAGCCCCTTCTTTTGCAGTCTAGACTAGTATTTACCCTGTTGTTTGTTAGGGTTCATGCTATCAGTGATGGAAAAAAGTACCTGTGTAAGTAAAGTAAAAGTAAAATACTGCAATATAGAAATACTCTGTTACAAGTAAAAGTCTGGAATTCAAAATGTAGGCCTACTAGTAAGAAAATGTACTAGTAAGAAAGTAAAAGCAGGAAAGTGTTGGCATCTCAATGTACTTAAAGTACCATCAGTAAAAGTGTGAAATGTTTGAAAATAGCAGATCAACAAGCTCACAACGCGTTGCATCACATGATTTGCGACATGTTGAGAGCTTGTAGATCGGCTATTGTCAAAGAGCCTCGGTATAAAACAGGGATAAAGTTGTTTATTTATGTTTTATAATAATAATATAATTTATATTATGCTAGTAACTAACGTTTTCAAATGGAGTAAAAGTACAATAGTTGGATCCCAGATGTAGTGGAGTAGAAATACAAATATTGGAAATTGGAAATACTCAAGTACAGTACGTAAGTAAATGTACTTTACACCAATGCATGCTATTTACCCTGATCTTGCACTTTTGTATGTGGATGGTTGATAAGGTTGTCAGTGACACAGTGACACTCAGGGCTCAGCACTGATTACACCTGGATAACGTTGATCATCACAGCTTCCTGGAAGACAGCAGCTGTCTGCTATTTTATTAGGAGAGAAAGAACAACCTAATTACTGAACATACACACGCACAGTCACACTGATGAGTCACTTTATGAGACGTTTGCTGATTATGTCATGACTTCAGCGCACACAGCATGTGATGTCTTAAAGCCTTGTCATATCCTTGTCTGCGTGCGTGCGTGCGTGCGTGCGTGCGTGCGTGCGTGCGTGCGTGCGTCTATAGTCTCACAGGGATTCGTGTTTGTCACAGGCTGGTGAACATCTGCCTATATTGTTACTGTTAGGTGTATTTTTCATATGACAAACAAATCCTGCAGTGTAAAGAAAGAAGGAGTGTGCGTGTGTGTGTGTGCGTGTGTGTGTGAGAGAGAGAGAGAGAGAGAGAGAGAGAGAGACTGCATTTTCTGTTACATTGCTATTTAAAGAATTAATTCACTGTCTCCAATTCAACTCCCATAGCGAATGTGTTATGTAGGCTACAAAACAAACATCATTTTAATAAGAGGTTTGGGTTGAGAGTCGATCGTGAATGCTCTACACAGCATGTGTGTGTGCGTGCGTGGAGTGTGTGTGTGTGTGTGTTAGCACAGTGTGATGCTGCATGTGTAGCTAGCTAATCTAGCTATACATACACTGTGTTGTTGACATCGACCCACTAAAAAGCCCATACATTACCGAACATACAGCCTGAAGGGTCTGCGTCAATGAAATGTTCATGATCTTTGACAGCCTCTTAGCAGACAGAACAGACGTATGTATGTCTGTAGCCGATGAAAACACTTTATGGTGAATTTATCCAATTGTAATTTACAGTGCAGAGGGACAAAGTGAGAAAATATAAGGAGGATGAGGAAAAAACTAGACCAGGTCAACCTGGTTGTGCCAGACCCCCTGTCTGTCATCATCCTTTTGTAGGCATGTCATCATCATGTCATCATCATATATACCCTTTATATAGAAAACCCGGACCGACATTTGCTTATGTAGGCCTACCCATTTCATGGGTCTGGCAAACATGATAAGTTTGAATCAAAACCACAGAGGTCCTGATGTCCAGTTTAGGCAGTGGTGTGTTCTACTGTACGTATAGGCCTACGTCATATACATTTTTTGTAGCCAAGTGTAGCCATTCAAAAACTGTCTGAGAAAGCGTATCTGAAATCATCTGATAAGCAAGGAGTGGATTCGCTGCAAGTTGTTGCCATAGGGGTGGTATAGCTCAGGGGTAGAGAAACCGTCATTCGAGCAGGAAGGGTTCCCAGTTTGAATCCGGGTTCCCTGTGAGTTAACACAGTCCCTGGCGGTCAACTGCCTGATCAACAATTTAACTAGGGGGTTCCCTGCTGATCAACTTTGGTCAACTTTTATATAAAAAGTAATTTGTTAGATATTTTTTTGCGGAAAAAACTCCCCTGGACTATAAGGAAAACGCTGATTTTGCTGGCAGGAGCTGGATTATTTATGTATTTACTCTGGCAGTGAAGGTGGAAGAGTCATTGAGCAAGAAACCCCTAGTTGCTCCCAGTCCCGGTGAGCAGGTTGGTGCCTTGCATGGTTTCCTCCGCCATCTGTGAATGTAATGCACAATCTATGTAGAGCGCCTTGGATAAAAGCGCTATATAAATGCACCATTTAAAGTTCACACCCCCCAGTCACTGCGTCAGACCCAAGGCAGATGTGCCGAGAGTCGGGGGGATGAAGATTTGCTATTCTGGCCCCCTGGTTTACAACTTCTTAACGGCGCTGAGTCGGCTCATGCAATCTTCGCAACAGCTCGACACAGCGACTCGATCGCTACCGCTCACTCGGCGGTGTCTCACTTGGATCAAGGTCGCCTGAGACGGCGCGCCTCCGTCGTCTCCACTGAAAACAAGCTTCCGCGGGCGGGTCTTGTCTTAACCGAGCCGCTCCAAGTCGCAAGGGGCGTGAACTTTGGCAACAACCTGCAGCGATTCCCTTCCTCGCATCTGATACACAGGAGGAGGGTCTGGGCAGCAAGAATGTGGACTAGTCTGAGGTGGAGATGTGTGGCTGTTGTCTTTATTGAGGTGATAATAATGGCAGCTGGTGAAGAATTTCACACATTAAAAGACAGACATGCCACACTTGCAGGTGTGTGTATATATGCATGCATGTGCGTGGGAGGGAGGAAATAATTATAGATGCCATCCAAAAAAATCTAGAACACACCACTGAGTCAAGTGACCCAGACTGTAACTTGATCAAATTCCCTGGCCTTCTTGAACAAAAGGAGCTCGGTTAAGGACAGTGGTGTTCAGACATTAGATTTACGTTCCCTCCTCACACTCTGTTGTTCCTCAGACAAAAGACAAGGAGTAGAGTGAAACTCACTACAAATTGGGGTAGCACTTCATATTAACGTCCCATAAAATAATGTTCATTAACAGAAGCAATATTCAATCAATCAATCAAGTGATCGATCAATCAATAGCTCATTGGTTTAGTTGATTTCCACTGCCTTGTTTCTGTTTCTATAGCTTTGTCCTCACAAGCTCTAGCTGGCACAGATAAACACAAGCAGAAAATACAGCTATATCCGGTACAATTACACATTTTTGATTGACAACTACAGTACTCCCGTTTAGACCAGGAATGACCATGTCACAATCTTTTACTGTAGAAATCCTGGGAATGGGGTTAAGCCATCGAATCATGATGAACTCATTTGACACCAGCTGAATGCAGCTACTTGATAGAATAGAAAGGTCCACCCACAAAGTTGTCAATAGCCACTTAAACCCCATATCCTTAATTGACCAGGGTCCCTCTGGGCTCTACAACAGGAGTCTTTGATAGGATAATGTGATAGGATACTTCTTTTAGATTAACAACTTGAACCCTCGCATTCTCTATTCTGAGGAGAACTTTTGCTTGTAGATCAGCTATTTTCGGCAAATAGGTTGGGTGTGGAGGTAAAAAAAAAAAGAGCTGACCAAGTACAGAGTGATAGGTCGAATTTACAAAGTATCGACAATTTAATTGATTAAATGTCTGAAAAAAAAACGCATTAACACGAATCCAACATTGGACTGATGACAGTGCTGTCAAATGAATCTACCTATGAAATGGATGAAAATCTGCAACACGTAGAGCAGCTAGGGTCCCTGCTTCATCTGTATCTCAGCTAAGGGGCCCTTGGCCTGAAAACATTGAAGACCCCTGCTCTACAAGGTTCAGGTTGATGATCATTGATCACCTTGGAACCTATGGAATTTCGTCAGTTTGTGTTTTGGCTATTTTCCACTGGCTTGTTTCTGTTCTTCTGGATATCAGGATGTGTCCTCACAAGCTGTGACACAAATAGACACAAACATACAGTAAACAACAGAAAGTGGAGGCCATGTAATGGTCTATAGGAATGTGTCTGGGTCATGAGAAAGAATTCATTTCAAAGCATTTTTACCAGAGAAATGCTTGAAAAACAGTTCATCACAGTTGTTTGATTTGAATCTTGTGTTACTTTGAATGCCAACAAAGAATGTACTTAATCTTGTTTTCTAATGCAAAGGGAGACATTGTTTCTCAGGCTCTGCCTAACGCTGTAACTTTGCAGGGCAGACAGATAAGTATCTAGATATTTTATTTGATGATCATTTAACTTTTGAATCTCACATTGGAAACTTTGTAATGAATCTGAAGCTCAAGCTAGGGTTTTAGTTTAATTAAACAAATCCTGCTTTTCCTTTTTTTCCAGGGGAAAAGTAAAATGGTTGCCATTTTACTTTTCCCCTGGAAACAAAGGAAAAGCAGGCTTTGAACATAAATACATCTCAATCACTATGATACAATCAAACTAAAACATACCAATAAACTAGGGGTGTAACGATACATTTTAATAGCGATTCGATACATATCACGATACATGGTTGACGATACGATACATGGACGATATTGGTTCATTCATGGCGATACGATACGATTCGATTCAATGATTTAAAATCGATATAGTAACTATTTAGCAAAGAAGGTACATCTGTGTCAAAGTTGTTGATAGTGCAGGTTTTTAAGAAAAACATGTATTATTATGGATATAAATAAGTAAACACAGTGAGAGAGAGGGCGAGATCATTTAGCGACCTACAACTGGGTTGCAACCTGGTCGGTAGTTTTCACCGACTGGGTCGCTAAATCTACCGACTGGGTCACTAAATCTACCGACTGGGTTGCTAAATCTACCGACTGGGTCGCTAAATTTACCGACTGGGTCGCTAAATCTACCGACTGGGTAGATTAGCGACCCAGTCGGTAGATTTAGCGACCCAGTCGGTAGATTTAGCAACCCAGTCGGTAGATTTAGTGACCCAGTCGGTAGATTTAGCGAGCCAGTCGGTAGATTTAGCGACCCAGTCGGTAGATTTAGCGACCCAGTTGGTGAAAACTACCGACCAGGTTGCAACCCAGTTGTAGGTCGCTAAATGATCTCGCCCCTACTGCACAGTGATTATCTGCCAAATACATGCACATTGTATATTGACAAATCTGCACCTTGACATGAACCCAGAGATTACACACATTTATCAATAGACCAGTGTAGCTATATGGAAATGAAAAGTAATTAAACCCCTCCTTTTAATTTTTTCTTCTTAAAAATGCTAAATTCAATGCACAAGTAGGTAGTATCGATACAATCGCTACTTTGCACTGCCGATTCGATACGATACAAAATCAAGCGATTAGATTAGATTTTAGCTGTTTTCATTTCGATATACTTCAATTTTTTAAGTTAAAAACTATATTTTGATGCAGTTTAATACTATATCGTTACACCCCTACAGTAAACCAATGAGAACCTTGAAAAACATCAGAGCTTACGGCAGAAAGTCCATTAATAGATGAGAGCCAGATGAGACTGCATCAACAACTACCTTCTAGTATAAAGTGTTTAAAACACTACGTTCAATACAATGAGTAACGATGACCAGAGCAGTCCACCTCAAAGTAAGAAGACAGAAACATGTTTAAACTAATGAAATGGATCTCATGTCAATGGGTAAATGATTCCAGTTAACCCATTCAGGCCTAGAATCATTGAATGCTTTAACCAGTGAAAAATAGCAGATATACAAGCTCACAGTGCGGCACCGAGTGCCACGCTGCGAGCTTGTAGATCTGCTATTTTTGAAAAAGTCGTGAAAATGTGTGCAAATCTTTGAATAAATGTATTTTTTAAAGCGAACGTTTGTAACTCAAATTTTGCTTCTGGGGGGGTCCCTGGAACGAAATATTTTGAGATGGGGGTCCGTGGCCAAATAAATATCAGTTTGGGGGTCCTTCATATGAAAAGGTTTGAGAAGACACAGTAGTCTCTCAAGAACAGACTAACTGAGCTCCATTTAAGTGAAAAGGACCTTTTCTTTGACGATGGCTGGCCAGATTACTGCCATAGAAACATAGGTTTTTCAAAAAAACTTAGAAGGATTCAAAAGACACTTATAGAATCGGGTCAAAATTCTAATTTTCACGATTTTTCAAAAATAGCAGATATACAAGCTCACAGTGCGGCACAGAGAGAAAGCATAAAATAATGATACACAATAATGTGTACCCGTTATCTGAGTCTGAGGCCCATCCAAGGCTGGATACTGTGTAGTGTGTATACCGCACTGATCTGAGGTTTATCTAAGGCTGAATACTGTGTAGACCACAGTGATCAAAGTGAGGTTATCACATGCTGCTGCAAAGCTCTCACTCTCCATCACCCTGGGCATTACACACCAGAGTGAGTGGCCTGCATTGGCCTGGTACAGCAGACTCACTCATGACTCATTGACAGTTATTTATAAGTCCTTGCTCTGCTTTCCTTATCTGTTGTTCTGTAAATATACTCGTATTGCCCCTAATATTGGTTTATTTATACGTCCATCCTTGGTCTGCTTCCCTCTTATCACTGTTTTTTTTTCTGTAACCTAAATATACTTTCATTGCTCCTAGCATTGATGGTTTCTTGTATAGTATTGTATTATGTCTTTATTATGTCTTGGTGAATTCAATACATAGGACCACAATGGAAACGATCTTTCAGGGTTTTTTGGGTTATCCTTTTAGCATTATTGTGTAACTATACCTCTGTACTTTTTTAGTATTCAGTCAGTCAGTCAGTCAGTCAGTCAGTCAGTCAGTCAGTCAGTCAGTCAGTCAGTCAGTCAGTCAGTCCGTCAGTCCGTCAGTCCGTCAGTCCGTCAGTCAGTCAGTCAGTCAGTCAGTCAGTCAGTCAGTCAGTCAGTCCGTACGTCCGTACGTACGTACGTACGTCCGTACGTACGTACATACCGGTACATACATACATACATACATACATAATGACTAAGGCCACTTTTAACCGCACAGATTCGTCGACGATTCGGCGGCGGAAGGCGGTGGATAGCGTCGGTTGCCGAACGGGAGCTCATCGTCAGGTTTTCGGCAGCGGGTCGGGAACCTTATCGACCGAAAACTGGGAAACTGGACTTGCCCGGTTTTGTTGAGTCGGTCCCTTGACGGTCGGCAGTGAAATGAGCCAACGAGAGCGGATAAAAGACAACACACAATCCGCTGGTAGCTATCTGTTTGGCATACTGTTTCCACACAGTCACAGAGGACACCGAGACAACACACTACACATAACTGAATAAAGTGGGCGCGAGTGAACTGCCTAGCGCGATGTAGAAGTTGCCCAATTGCTACGCTTAGAAAGGTGCTTGATTGTATAATATCCACGTTTCAACTGGGTCCAGTTTGGTTATCTAGATTACCTCCTCTTTCAGCTGTGAAAAGCTGGATGTGTGCTTCAGCGTATGACGGTGCGTGTCGAGCATAGCAGACATACAAGCTCACAACGCTTCAAGTTCCGACATGTTGTGAGCTTGTAGCTCTGATATTTTCAATGCGCGACGTCACACGGAGGCAGAACGCTGAAGCAGCAACAAGATGTTGTGAAAGTGTCAGATCATGATACAATTTTAAATGATTATGATTGGTTTTAAAGGTTGTTCTACACTTCTACTTTATCCAAATAATAATATAAATAATAGGCTTAATAACAGCATTTTCCGACAGCGACGGCATGCAGGGACGATCAAGTATGGAGTGAAAATAGCCTTTCAGACTACTGCCACCTCCTGGTTTGGAATGGTATTTCATGCTATATCTCCCCGCATGCGCACAACTGCATACAGTAAGTACAGTCGGCATACAGTCGGCAGACAAAGTTCTGTGCAGTTCTTTGCAAGTTCTTTGCAGTTCTTTGCAGTCCTTTGCAAGTTCTTTGCAGTCCTTTGCAGACTTTTTGGTGTGGAGAGGCCTTTAAAGTAGGCCTACAATATTTGCCTCTGAGGTATAGTAGAAAAGTATAGAAATGTGTAAATACTATTAAATAGTAATACTAATAAAATACATTAAAAGATACCTCAAAATTGTACCTAAGTACAGCACTTACACTTAGTTACTTTACACCACTGCTTGGAAACATCTGCAGTTCTATGCTGATCCTGATTATTACTTTTAAAAAGAATGCAGTGAATGGTATGCTGGCAGATTCAATTGGAAATTGTAATTGCTTCCTTAGCTAGATTCTGTTTCCTTTGTCAGTCTTTTTAGGCAAAAGATTCCGTGAGTTTCTATTATATGTTTGAGATAGGCTATGTGCTTTCGCTGTTTGTTTCATGTTGTTTTCAACGCCAGGTTTTGTAATATCACTTGTGACTCACTTGGTTAAATAAATAAATACAATATAATTGAAATGATGAAATCTAGCGGCCAGATTGCATAATGGCCTGGCTACATCATGCATGAATCATGAGACCTATTTCACTGTGTAATAGGGTCATATACATTACATACGTGTGTGTGTGTGTGTGTGTGTGTGTGTGTGTGTGTGTGTGTGTGTGTGTGTGTGTGTGTGTGTGTGTGCGTGTGCGTGTGCGTGTAGGACTGTGTAGGATGCACAGTGTTAAGTGTTTACATGCTTGCAACATACACTGAATCAACGGCTTGTAAACGGCTTAAAGAAAAACTCACACAGAAGCTACTGTACTGTATGTATGGTTACATACAGTACACCCTGACGAGCACTAAGAGTTGAGGTATTACATTTTGAATAACACGGTTCTATTGTATAAATAGGAGATCTGCTATTTTCACAATTTCTATCTCTAATATTTGGCCAATGTTTAATTTGTCATTTTAGAGGTATTAAAAAATCCTTAAATGGTTAGAAGTGTGCATAATATAGCCTACCAACCCTCATACACTTGTTTACTGTTGAGTGAGAAAACAATGTTGCACATTAAGCTAATCATCTGGGGACCTCCCCAAAATAATTTGGGGACCCCACTGGGGTTCCCGACCCACAGGATGAGAACCACTGCCCTAAAGGCCACTTCACATTGAGCCGATCCCGGGGCCGAGGATCCCCGATCAGATTTCGGGAGGACCCCCCGAGAAAATCATTTGGTCGGCCCCGGAATCGGTCTTGGGCTTGAACAGTACCCCGACACGATCGGATTATGTTAATTAGCTTTTTTATGACCTCGGGACTCGTCGGGAGCACTCACGATAATATCAAAAAAGCTTGATATTTTCGGGTCATCGGGTAGGAATCCTTTACAATTATTGTCGTCTGAATGAGCTCACGGGATTGCTTGAGATTATATGAAGCCAGCTCCTCCCTTTTTTTAGGCTGCGCAGAGTGTAGGCTATTCGGTCACCTCACAATAGAACAGCCTACACTTTTATTATTATTATTAGCCTACTTACTTTTTACTTTAGCCTACTCTCTCCCTTGTTGTAATCACTTGTTCAAAAACGTTATAGCCTATAGCGTTCTTTTTTCTTCTTCTGCGCAGTCATTTGGCGACAAGGCAGTGTATTCTAACGCCTCACGAAAGCCTTTCCCCATATTATATATATATATATAATATATTTTTTATATTTATAAAAGATAATACCGTAAATCACCATTTGAAACGCCTGTTTCAAATAAGCGCACGGTTCGTATAAGCGCCTGGGCCGTTATTTCTTATTTGCAATTAATATTATCCTTATTATTTTTTATATAAGAGTCCGGGCTATTATTTGTTTGGTTGTTTGGTATTATTTGCTATTTATTCAACTTAACTGGTCATTTATGTTGCATGGCAGTGGTGCGCTGAAAACAGCAAATCTACAAGCTCACAGCAGTGCTGTGACAGCAGTTGCAAGTGCAACGCACCGCACTCACTGTGCGTCGCTAGGGTCATATGTTGCATGCGCTGAAAACAGCAAATCTACAAGCTCACAGCCCTGTGGACAGACACTTCTAAAAATGTATATGCTGCCCAGCCCAGCCCAGTCAGACGTGCGTCGGGGAACAGATTGCCAAAGGACTCCAAAAAAAGAGAGAGGAGTCTGCTGCTCTCTGCCACTGCTGGATCAGAATAACTCATTAGCCTACCTGTTGCTGCCTCTTTTTATCCAGTCCGCATTTTGAAGAAGTAATCCATTATTTTGAGGTGCAAGGGGAATGCAGGCCTGTCAACTCTCCTGGATTTCCCAGGAGTCTCCTGGATTTTGAACCCCTCTCCTGGGAGTCTCCTGGATTGGCAAATCTCCTGGATTTCTCCTGGATTTTGTATCAAACTCCCAAAATTCACCAGAACACAGGAAATTACATCTACTATGTCAAAATTTTTCTGGGGGAGGACCCCCAGACCCCCCGCTTTAGGGGTGGGGGCAATGCATGCAAGAAAGATCATACAGATATTCACTTAAGTAATGACTTAAAGATGAGAAATCATTATTAAAGATGTCCTTTTGCTTCAGTCATCAAATCTGTACAACAACATTTGGCATTTTAAGGCTGAAATTGTACCCATGCTAGTAAAGTAAGCCTGATAAATGTATCAAACATGCACAAAATTCAACAGAACACAGGAAAAAATATCTATTAATATGTTTTGGGGAGAGGACCCCCCAGACCCCGGTTGGGGAGTTCCGCGCGCCCCCCAAAAAAAAATCTCCTGGATTCTGACAGTCCAATGTTGACAACCCTGGGGGAATGTAGAAGGCTCAATACTATAATGGTTTAATGTCAGGAATGGATAGTGGAGTGGTCATGTCAGCGAGTCAGAACACCGCAGCTGCAGGACTTCTGCGCTAATTGGGTCGTTGGCTCGTTGACTACAGACCTAGATGTGTGTGTGTGTGTGTGTGTGTGTGTGTGTGTGTGTGTGTGTGTGTGTGTGTGTGTGTGTGTGTGTGTGGAAAGGGAGAGGACGCGTCGTTCATGTTCAAGTTCAAACTCTCACGCAACATGTCGCTTTGATGTCATGCTGTAATGGCAATTTCCTATTGATCAGATTCAGGTGAGCCTTTCTCCGCGCTCAAAGGCCAAGTAAAAAAAAAAGAGAGAGAGATTAATAAACTTGAACTCTGTCGGTCTGACTGTCCCACCGCCTCATCCAAGCCTTCAACTAACTGTCCAAAAAGGAAAATGGACATGTATGCTTCATTTAGTTCCATTACACTGTCAGGGTATTGCATATCACCTAAAACCGGATTAATTCTTCAAAATGTGGACTACATCACATCACAGATGCAGCACTCAAGGTAATTAAATGTCAGACCAAACCTCACCGTTGTGACTCCGACCAAGCCAAATATATTATTAGCCTATCTTATATAAATATAATAACGATATTATATATCCCCACGTGTGGGGAAAGGCTTTTTTGAGAGGTGATAGAATAGGGTGGTAGAATAGGGTGGTTGGGCCCATTAAATATAAAAAAAAACTCTTTAAGAGGCTGCGCAAACAAAGAAAAGGGAAAAAAAAGCAAAGGGGCAAATACACGTTATAGCCTACACAGTAGGTCTATATGTAGGCTGGTAACGTGTCCGTTGGCTTCACGCTGGTCGCAACAACTTCACTTTTAGCGTTTCTTGGTTATAGACCTATTCATTCTTTATTTTTTATTCTATTGGTCGGCAATGTGCGAGCCCATGGCACCATCCGCGACCCCACGTTGGGTCGGGACACATAGTTTGAGAACCGCTGCCACTTTCTCAATCCGTGGAGGCTGGAGCCTTGTTTCTTTATTCAAGCCTCTTGAGGGGGCGGAATTTTCATATAGTCGCGTCTCTCATGGCACCACCCCCCCCCCCCCCCCCCCCCCCCCCCCCCGAGATCGTGGGTGGCTAGAATCGCGAGACGTCGGTCTCATTTGTAATGGTCTGAGATATTTCACTTGGCACAGCGGGATATACCGGGCCCGATCGCAAGACAGAGGATCGCTGTCGTTTGAAATGAACACCGATAAACCCCCGGGCACGACATCTGATCGGATCCAACATCGCAATTCGTCTGGGAGGCTCTTAAACCCAAAACACATTATCAGCCAGAAAACAGAAATTGAAGTGAATCACTGCATTTGGGGGAAAAAAACACCCGGGGAAACCAATTCTTGCTCAGTAACCTGTGCTATAAATAGTGAACAATAATACATTACTTACATAATTGGCCAACAACAATTCCAACATTTTTCCCAATCACCATCATTGTGTTAACTAACTAACTAGTGTTTCTCAGGCATGCATCAGCAGCAGCCTCCCTCCTCCCTCCAGGTATGGGAAGCTGCCAAGCAGTGACATCATTCCCCTTTCACCCACTTCTCTGCCGGCTGCACGGCGGGGTTACTCTCGGTCAAACCGAGCGTGTCTCTGGATCCCATAGCCCGTAGAGACCATCCCCGCTGCCTGCGAGTTGTTTCTTGTTTGACCAGTTGAGTTTTAACCGAGATTCTTCGTAATTTATCTTGAGAGAATGGTGTAAATCACTGATGTATTGTATAATATGATATGATATAATAAAATATAATAAAAAGCGTATTCATTAAAGCAGGGCTCTTCAATGTTTTCAGGCGAAGGACCCCTTAGTTGAGAGAGAGATGAAGCAGGGACCCACACAACCTAAATAGATTCCATATAGTTTCATTGTTTGACAGCACAAATCATCAACGTATCCGTGTCAATTTGTGTTTTCAAATATATTGAATATTGAACCGTCAAACTTGATATTTCATTATGTACTTGGTCTGCTCTTTTTCTCCTCTACACTAAAGCTCTTTGCCAAGAATAGCCGATCTAGATCTGCTATTTTTGGCTAAAGTTCAAAATATGGACACTATGTTTCAAATAGTTAACATAAAAAAGGAGGGAAAAGTTTATTTTACACAAAGATTTGGAGGACCCCCTGTTGTAACTCTGAGGACCCCCTAGGGATCCCGGACCCCCTGTTAAAGACCCTTGGCTTGCATTAAAGAAAAACAGTGGGTACCAATTTAGCCAATCACAGTGCTGCTATCCCCTCCGGGACATGGGATCTATAGACTCTGCTGCTAAGCAACCAGCAGAAAGCAGGGGGATGTGTGTGAAAGAAGAGAGCAGAATCCTGTCGTGAGAGAGCCCTTCTCTGTTCATGATCCTGTGGTTTTTAAGACATCTCTGGAGACGATTCTTTTCCTTCGAACCGACCTTGTGGTATTTTGATATTAAACAAAACATAATCTTGCACGCCAGGCTGCAAGCAAAGCATTATAATAACCAAAAATGTTTTTGTTTTTGTTCAGAGCTCGCTCACGCATGCAGGCACTGAGGCAGCTGGCAGGTTGCAGTTGCAGCAGGTCTGCGACGTGGCCAGGAGGCAAAAGTCCCCAAGAAAGACGTATATTATTCCTTTCTTTCTTGCACTCTTCAGCCTCTATCAGAGTCCAGGGTGAAGAGCTATTCACTTCACCGCAGTGTAGTTTTCTAGCTATCACCTAAAAATACGTAACAAAGCCTATAGGTGATAGCTAGGAAACTACAACACGGTGAAGTGAATAGGTCTTCACCCTGGACTCTGATAGAGGCTTTCCACAGAAAGTGTTTTTTTTTTTTTTTTTTTTTTTTTTGGGCCAGAGGTGCACGACACAGATTTCTGGCATATTTTCTCTTTGGCGGTGCTATTTATAATAACCAGCCCAGGCACAGACACCCTCCCTCCCCCACCTTTTGGTGAGGTAACTATCGGACAGTCTGCTCCAGTCTCATCCAGGACCAGGCTGTAGGCTCTATATATCTATCCACCAACGCACAGCACAGCACAATCACTGACTCCCTTTTGTTTTCATAGATCTGCTGCTAACAACACGCACTCATAAAAGAATGACAACAGATATCACACGACCAATGTTGAGACATGATGAGTGACGCAGCCTTATAACACAGTAGCTTAGTTGTATGGCATCCAGCTAGGTGCGGACTGGGGTTACTATCGGTCAAGTGAAATACAGTATAGCTGGGATTGCATTGATTTAACCTAACGACTAGTAACATACTGTCCGCCCCTGTATACTGACTACTGTAGTAGTGTATACCTACAGTAATTACTCTCTGCTTGGCTATCTGGGTTGTGGAATATAACGCATATGGGTCAATGGGTCTGCCCCCCCCCCACCCCTCTCTCAATTCAAATCTCTCTCTCTCTCTCTCTCTCTCTCTCTCTCTCTCTCACACACACACACACACACACACACACACACACACACACACACACAGGCTGTTTCGTCCTGTTTGCCTGTGCCTGTTTCATCCTGACAAAATACGTCCAACCCAGATTTTGCTCAAAAGAATTGTCAAATGCTTTCTCCTGCTATGTTGCTAAAATGAGGAACACCCTGCCGAAGGCCTTAAAGGAGTGTAAATCCCTTCCTTCCTTTAAAAATCGAACCTCTGTTCGGGGTGGAGCTGTGTGTGTGTGTGTGTGTGTGTGTGTGTGTGTGTGTGTGTGTGTGTGTGTGTGTGTATTGCAGTTGATGCTCAGGGCAGGCTAGACTCAACAGCACCTCTCTGGTCACCCAGGGTACTCAGGCTACACCAGAGGCTACAGACAGACAGACAGACAGACAGACAGACAGACAGACAGACACCGCCACGTATAGGGAGCTTGTGTTCCACACAGCTCCAAAAAACGGAAGTGTGCCCTTGTACCAGTGGACTGTACTGTCATGAAACATTCCTTTTCCTATGCACACTTCTAATAACGTTTTGAATCAATCAATCAATCAATCAATGTCCATTGATCCACAAACAGTGAGTTGGCACACATACAGTAGGCCTATACTGTAGTGCAGGCCCAGGCCTACTTATAATAGTGTGAGTCACTAGTAGTTTGTTTGTAGCCCGGCATTGCTAGACCGACGACCCAGAAACTTGTCGATTATGTGCAGTAGGTCTAGAGGTCTACTCGATACAGATAGTGTTTATATATATAGTTGTTCTGTGCCATGTATTTATTGTATTGTATTGAATTGAATTGAATTGAATTGAATTGAATTGTATTGTATTGTATTGTATTGTATTGTATTGTATTGTATTGTATTGTATTGAATTGTATTGTATTGAATTGTATTGTACAGATTTTTCATGGATAGTCTTATCACCACATTTTTACAGCCTGCTCAGGGACTACAGATGAAAATTAGCTTCTTGCTAACTACTGGCCATTTACACTGATGTTAAATTGTTGATTAATGTGCTTTGTCCCTGATAAATAAACATGTTCAGTAGGTGTACAAGTCTACTTGGTAGATAGTGCGGGACAGTTATCCCCTATGGGACAGTCCTTAACTAACAGTAAGCAGCTGCATGTCTCCTCTGTGCAGAAATGACACCGTTGAACTTTTTAAAGTAGCCTAGAGCCAAAATGTACTTTTTTATTGGAGCAACGGAGAGGTCTGGGGCAACTGTAACATCTCCAATTGCACCAATCAGAAAGAGAAGCATGGAACTCATTATGCACATGGTCTGTTTGATCCCTCTTTGCCAGCTCTTTGCCTGCCAAAAGACAAACTGTCTTCCAACATAACAAAAAGCATTCTGCCATTCGAGCTACAAAAGTAGTTTATTTTTCATCTGCAGTATTTTCCTCATACTGCCTTAACTTTTAGTGTCTGTGAATTAGTCTAGTTTTCAAGGCCATTGTGTTGCTGTTCCCCCAAAGTTAAAAAAGGACCCCAATTGAAACAAGCCCAAAAGCTTTTTTGAGGTATCATTCCTTTTAGTTGATCTTGTAGTTGTACCAGTAAACTGTATTGCCATGAAACTGTACATTTTCATATGCAAACTTCTAATAAAGTCTTCAATCAATCGATCAATTATAGGGGTTTTCAACTGGTGGGCCATTGGTGGTCCGTGGAGGTCTGGAGGAGGATCCAGTCATTGCCATGTCCACAGACTGTCAAGAGGTACATGTATGAAACACTGTCCCTTTTGAAGTTCTGGATTAGATTTAGAATCCACCCTTTGTTAGCCTTCTGGTTGGTCTCTGACTGACCAACCAGCAGGCTCTATCTGCCTTGTCCTGGTTCCGCCTTTTTTATGTTGAATTTGCTAAAAAAATAATAATAATAATTGGAGAAATAAAAACATGCTGAGTCACTATACTGCCACTGAGCAGCTCCATTTTACTGAAACCAAGTTTGAAATTAGAATTGAATACACAGAATAACAATAGGAAGCAACTGAATTAAAATGGTAGTGGATGGAGTGTCCCACCGAGTGTCCCACCAAGACACAGCAACCAATGGGTGTGAAGAGGGGCGGGACAACGGGCGGGACTTGACAAAGGGTGAATTCCCAGGGCTTACAGTAAAAGCAAAATGCATTTGACCTTTTATAACTTCATATATCTGTGTGACAGTATGCTGGCATGTAGGTATGCTTGAAGACTATGTACAGGCAGTGGTGGACAAAGTACTATTTTTTTTTTTACTTAAGTAAAAGTATCATTACAGCACTGTAGAAGTATACAAAATAATTCAAAATTTGCTTGAGTAAAAGTACAAAAGTATTGGTATCAAAATGTACTTAGAGGAGTAGTTCACCCCCAAAATATTTTTTGTTTTTCTATTGATAACTCACGCCATGGAGACAGTTCAATAATATTTTTTTGTGTTTGTCGCATTCCTAAGACAACATTTTTATTATAGTAAATATTCCCTCATTGATTCCGGATGGGGACCCACATTCGGGTCCTCGTCCGGAATCATTGGGGTTGCTTTTATTGTAATCTAATTATTGCCTCAGGAATGTGACAAATCAAGTCAAATGTGGACTCAAGTCTCCATGGTGGCGTGTGAGTTATCAATAGAAAAAAGTCATTTTGGGGGTTAACTACTCCTTTAGTACCAAAAGTGGAAATGACTCATTATGTAGAAGTTTAAAATGCATTGGCTGTGTTATGGCTGCATTGCAGCCTTATAACAGTAGCTTAGTTCATCATGGCATCCTGTGGGTGCGGACTGGGGTTACTATTGGCCAAGTGAACTATCTGGGATTGCATTGATTTAACCTGACTACCAGTTACATATACTGTCCGCCCCTGTACAGTGTATACCTACAGTAATTAATCTCTGCTTGGCTATCTGGGTTGTGGAATATAACGCACATGGATCAATGGGTCTTAGCCTCGGAAACCCAGGCTTTTATTTGCGATCGGAAGGAAATTTCTGTGAAATCATAATTTTTCACATCATCACAGCGTCAATGTAGTCGGTTACTGGGAAGTACTGTAGGAGGTCAAGAACATCCATAGAAAAAGGAATTAGAAGAAGAAAGGGGAATTAGAATCTCAAGTAGGGGAAGTGCAACAGATTTCCTGGTCAAGTCATTGTCGGGATGTGCGTGTGCCGATATAATAGCACGTGTCTGCTCACTCATACATAGGTTAATTGGATAGGAGTGGTTATCAGCCTTTTTTGTTCTGTACAACTAGAATAATATTTCAGTTAAATAATTCATTAAGATAAAATGTGTTGCAAGTAGCATAGTGCAATGAATTACCTTAACAGTCATATTCAAAAACATGTGTCCACGGACCATTGTTTGAGAAACAGTGTTATGAAGGGTTAAGAGAATTTTAGTTCTTATAACTATAATCATATGCTATAAGCCAGGGGTTTTCAAAGTGGGTGACGGCACCCTGGGGTGCCGCCGCGGCAGTCCAGGGGTGCCGCCGCGGCACACAATATTGATAATATTGTGTGCTTGTAGATCTGCTGTTTTCACTAGTTTAGTACATTTTATAGATAAATACAAAACCAACGGTTTTGGACATACAAGGTTTCCACCCGACAACGACGATATGCTATAAATATAAGGTGCTGGGAGTGAACATTATAATGTAGGGGACGGGGTGCCTCGGATTAAAACAATATTTATGGGGTGCCCTGAGACAAAAAGGTTTGGGAACCCCTGCTATAAGCTGTTTATAATGCATTATTTGACAAGGGATGAAAGACAAGCATTACAAAAAAGAAACTCTCATCTTAACCCTTATACTCAACACAGCAGGTGGGGGACCACCACCCTGACTAAGAATCAACCAGGGCACAACAACACCAACTAGATTCAAGCTCAAAGGGCTGAAATCAATCAAGGGTGACTCTAGTCGCTCTACCATAGTTGTAAAAACATTCTGATGGGGTTAGGGTAAGTATAGAACACAGATACACGTAACCTACCTAAAACATATTGTATCCAATTGATGTCATTAGCCTACTGAAAAACCTCTTGAACATTACTCAAAAGGGGCATTTGAGTAATGACATCAAAACCAAAGGGTGTTACAAATGCCCCCGATTTAGCCTGTCTCCTCTGTAGTACTGCTGTACTAGCCTAATAATGTAGGTTAATGTATTTTCCTTTGTTTAGAATCTGAAGCAGTGAGCCTATAGGAGATGTGAAGTCCTTTCTCCCCGCGGGAGTAAAACATAAACAGTGCTTGAGTTGCAAGTGTATTTTCCTTGCGATTCTGACTTGGCAATAATCCCAGAAAACTGTGTTTTTTGTGGAAACTCATCACTTCTCTCTTATCGTCGCTGTCGGGCGGAAACCCTGTATGTCCCAAACTGTTACTTTTCAGGAAATAGAGAAAAAAAGAACCTGTGTTCCATGGATCCATTGTAGTTATTAAAGATAATAAGAATACCAAAATGGTCGCCCCCAAAACACAGTCGCCCGGGGAAAATCTAGCGGTATTCACCTGGTATTACTAAACGTAACCTCAGTAAACTATGGCTAAACCTAACATTATTCCTAAACGTAGCCTCAGTAAAACTATGGCTAAACCTAACCTTATTCCTAAACGTAGCCTCAGTAAAACTATGGCTAAACCTAACCTTATTCCTAAACGTAGCCTCAGTAAAACTATGGCTAAACCTATCCTCAGTAAAACAAAAAGAATACAGGAACGGCTGGTCTGCGGAGAAAAAAAAAGAACAATGGGGGTGAGCGTGTTTGGGTTGAGCCTTAAGGTTACCATTATTTAGTCTTAGGCTGTTTTGAATACTTTTCATTGGTCCAATATTTATAAAACAATATATTTTTGTGTGAGACACTTATATGACAAAGTAGGGCATTCATTTATGGACAAGCATAACAAGTTGAAATGTGGAGATAATAGGTTTCTGCCCGGCAACAACAAATATGTGACATGTCTGAGGCAAGCAGATCATGTTGGAAAGGCATTTTGCTGAATCATGCAGAATCACAGTGCACACGTCCATCAACGTTTTTCTTTTCTTTTCCTTCTCTCCAGTGGAATAGCAAGTTATTTCCAGTGTTAAGTGCCAAGAGGCCTATGTGTCTGATGGGCCTTTTATGAGGTGCATAATCCGATCAGCAATGATTCAAAGCTATTAATTGTGGTTCAAAATCTTTGAACATTACAAAAAAAAAAGGGGGGGGGGGATAGCTGATCCACTTCTGCAACAACAATCCACAAGCTTACAAAAGGGTTACATCTATTTTCGTGCGACAGTGTATAAAACAGGGCCTAAGTGGTTAACAATGGAGGGATCATGGTCCAGTGCTCCCGTCAGCCCCTAATGTGTAAGCTGGCCTCTCGCTGGGCCAGCCATAACAGCTAATTGTTCTCCATACAGTAGACATAACTGCACCTGACATACAGTACCACACAAAGGGGAAGAATGACAGACAAACTGTTGAACCTTTGGGTAGGATTTGCCTTTGAATTTGTAGTTGCCAGCTGCCAAATCTGATTTATTTGACTCTGAAAACCTCTAAGGTTCCTCTTGGCTCTATCTGTACAATCTCTTGTAAGTTAAATTAACACTTTGTGTATACACTGTGTGTGCTCATTGCATGTTGTAATGTGGTACCGCTTTTTTTGGCGTACGTTATCCAGTTGCTGTGTCATGTTAATCTTCTGTTATATACTGTAATTATGGTGTGATTTATATCTTTGCAAATACAGCCCAGCAATCACTCAAAGCTGTCAAATCTGTCATGTGACATTTCCACACAGTATAATGACATGTTGGAGCCCTCACAGTTTGCCTACAGGGGCAACAAGGGGTGTGTTAAATCTGCTACCGAGACACAACCATGCATGTTTGCTTTTTATTGAGCGTTCTTCTGCTTTTCATTGTATTCAGACTGCACGTGTTCTTGCACACAGGCTCTTTAATATGGATTTAATATGGATTTGATTTGAGCACGGTTTGTTGGCTCAATGGTTTCTTAACAACCAGATCTCAGAGGGTCTGGGTTTATATGTAACCTTGCATCATCAGAATTTCCACCTCGGAGGAAAGCCTCGTATTCGTTCTAAAACGAGCCGTGTGATCCAGTTTAGAAAAAAAGATGCAGGGCGCCCTGCAGGCCTACTGCAGGCACATACCACATAGGCAATGCCACTTAGGCATTGATTCCTGACAGCGTCGCCGGTTCGATTCCCGATCCGGACGACCTCTGCCGCATGTCACTCCCTATCTCTCCCCCCATTTCCTACTGTCCTATCAAAATAAAGGCACAAAAAAAGTAGTTTATGCTCGCTAGTCGTGTTACGAGTTAGAATAAAAGATGAACATACCAAACGATAATTATACCAAAAGAAACAAAACGATATAACCAATTTAAACCAATTTTAAACTAGGGGAATATTTTGGCGGTGCACGGCACCGGTGGTTCCGGCTTGTGGTTCCGGCCGCCTGATGACTACCGTAGTTATTTCACTAGAAAAATATATTGATCCCAGGCTTAGGGTTTATTTAACTCCATGTGTGTGTCCAGTGTTCAAGAAACAGGCCATGAAAATCAACCAATCAAAACACTGCATTGATGCACCACACTGTCAAATCCCAAATTTGAGTAGGGTCGGTTCGGTCAGTGCGTGCACTGAGCACACCGGGGGGCGCAGCCGCGCATTGGATTTTCGAACGACAACGTGCCAAGTGCACTGAATCTGCGCCAATCAGAACACCTGTGTTGGTCCTCAACATGGCCGGTGTATAACTACATTTTGGAAACCCATGAATAGTAGCACAGCACTATACGTATTTGTGCACTGTCCTAGATGAGAAGCTTAACTTGTATTGGGTGCAAATCGTTTTTATGTGGACATAATGAAGATGTTTACTGGTTTATATTATTTTCTTTTTCTAGGATTTGCTGGTTTGGCATTGTTAAGGTCCTTCCATACTGGGGGTGTTTGTTTTGTGTATATTCATTTGCATTCCTTAATTTGAACTGTGTCATCAAGCTGTAGGCTATGATTTTTGCATTGTTTATTCATCCTGCCATCAGTGTGCGTAATGACCTTCAGTCTTGAAAACAGGAACAAACCAGAAAATACATGGTCAAGCTGTGTCGTAAGGTTGATGCTGGTGCTACCCTTAACCACATACAAATGTCATATACCGTAGACAAACATTCGATGAAAACAGCCGACCTACAAGCTCACAACGTAGCGTTGTAGGCTTGGCTATTTACGGCGAAGAGATTTGGTGTAGAGGGTAAAAAAGGAGGGGACCAAGTGCAGACCCCATTTAACAAAGTTTAAGTGGTTATTTAACCTTCTGCACCTGTATTGTCATCTCTAAGGCCCTGACCATTGCTTTTTCTTCTTGGCCATATATGGAGTGTGACATGAGGTGTGACGCACGGCCATGATCTGCTGTTTAGTACTTGAGTAAATGTAATTAGTTACTTTCCACCACTGCCAAGGAGCACGAATACAGATAAGGATTGTCATTTGTCCCATGGCTGCTGCTACTGGTTTGTTATCGCACTCCTCTTTCTTTTCCCACATGATTCATTGTGGGACACAGCCTACAGTATGGATCTTGCTCTGTGTTTGTACAGTATCTAATGTATGGACTGTATTGTCTGTGAAGCAAATTGGAATTGCCCCTTGGGGACAAGGCTTAAGGGTCATTCCCACCGGGCAAGATACAGATAAAGATACAAAATGTCTTTCTCAGTTGAAGTGGATGGGAGTGGACACTACCATTTCCTGATATATTAGGTAGCCTATACTACGGTATATCTGTCCATTGTATTCTAATGTAATCCCCCAAGAATCTAGCCTATCAATCAGCTATTTCACTACTATTTACTATTGCAGCTAATATGTAATTGCAACTATTCATGGTATTTATTTACTCAGCCTTCTTACCTAACCATCAAACTCATTAGAATCATGACTAAACAACTGTGATGAATTCGAATGTCATAACGTGCAGTCATCCGTAATGACAACACCCTCACCGTCATTTTTTGAGGGCTCATTAATATTCATGTGTCCTCCCGAAAACTCCCCCAAAATATCTACATTGGGCCGACACAGTGAACCTCTAAACGTATAGCCTGGGTGGCTGGGCACGTTGCACGCAAAATGAACCAGAATTAGAGCAATTTTAGGCCTGATGACAGGTCTTGATCCATGTGATTTATTAAATGACTAATCTGTCTCAATGAGGAGTCTGTCTTAAGGAGACCCCCCGCTGGGGAGAACAACTCGGTGCTCCCCAGACGGTGCTGCTCCCACGCGGGAGGAGGGGTCCGTTGTGCAGAATGTGCTGATTAACTTGTAGCCCTGCCCTGCGTGCCCAGACATTCCCCAGATACTGTGTTTCACCGTGTTGGTGGTGCTGTTCCAGGTGCTGGCCAGCAGGGATTTATCAAGGCTGTGTATGTGGAGAGCACGTTTTTTGAGCGGTGGTAGACCGCTCCATAGCATGGCCGTGTGTGTATCCGTGTATGTATCCGTGAATGTATCCGTGTATGTATCCGTGTATGTATCCGTGTATGTGTGTATGTAGCCTGAATACCACTGGTGGCCAGAGAGGGTGCTGCTGAGTCTAGTCTGAGCATCAACTGCAAAAGGCCTACAAACACAAACTCTCTCTCTCTCTCTCTCTCTCACACACACACACACACACACACACACACACACACACACACACACACACACACACACACACACAGTAGTGCTGTTGCGTAGCCTCCACGACCACCGCTCAGTTCACACGGGTGTGATTTTTTTTATCCTGAGGCAAGGAGGGATGAAGGATCCAAACTTTTTCTATGGTGCTCACAAAACGGGCAAGGGAATAGATTTTTGGAATGCCGCATATAGCACTAACTATTTGTTCTTCTGTCAGATAACAGATTATCAGATGTAGGCTATTAATTGATTGATTGATTGAATACTTTATTAGCAGTTCACAGAAAGAAGTGCATAGGAACGTAGGCCTACAGTTCAATACAAGGTCTGCTAAGAGCATTTAAACCCAAGAAAACACTATTGTTTTTGTTTCCAATTCATTGAAAAGATTAAGCCCATATCTTGTTGAACGGAGTCCTCCAGGAGTCGATACTTGGCCCCCACCATTGTTCCCACTAAACCTAAGCTCAACCAGGGCCAACACTTGGAGGGCCTTAAAAGCAAGCTGTAGCTTACTGGTGGCAAGCTGTGCTGAGTCCGCGACACAATATGATCGTGTCGTCCGAATACAGATGGGATCAAAGGTCTCCATGAAACCAGCCTGTAGAAGTAGAGGTACTTCTGGGGCCTGCTGACACCATACCAAATAAACTCTGCACTGATTGGTCCAGAGGTTTTGCGAGATTAGCTCCGGACACACAGACACCTAGCCTCGTATCCTGGATAACGGAAGTTGGTCGTTTACAGACACCCAGACGCGAGGAGGGAATCTATCACAGATTTGGGTAAAACGTGCACGCCCCCAGTCACTGCTTCACCACAAGGCTAGAAGGGAGGCGAAGGGAGAAATCTTCTGTCAAGCCCGTCTCTGCAGACAGCATGCAGCGGGTTGCGTGTAAATAAAAACTGAAACAATAAAGCTATATAACTCTGTAAATAATTACATTATTCTGCCAAACCAGATTAATTGTAATTGTTGTGTATTGTAAATCTCAGGCTAATTGTGTATATTTCTGAGGTGTGTGTTAATCGTATAATTATTTGCTAGATGACATTAGATAAGGGCTGCTAGGTGTAGTTCATATTAATCTGTAGGCTACTTTAGTTCAGTGTTGTTTAAGTGTATCTGCATTGCGAGCCGGGGGGGCGTGAACTTTTTACCCAAACCTGTGACAGATTCCCTCCTCGCCACCCAGACAGACAGACACAGTCACACAGACCCTCTTATAAACGGCTAGAATTCTGCAGCGCCACGGCCTGAAGATGCATGACAGACGTGTGAATTGACCAACCACTGACCTGAGGTCAGTGGTTGGTCAATTCAGGTCGTCAGGAGGTCACTGACCTCCTGAGACCAACCACAGACTGTCCAGTATACCCACGTGTTTCTCTGTCAAAGCCCAGACATGATGCGTATAGTGAAAGATCCTCTGTGCATTGCAACCGACGACATACTGTAAGACAACTTGGTTTTGATTGATTGATTGCTCAGGAAAGCATATGGCTTGTTCACATTGATATCCTTTTTTTTTTACTCATACTAGGGATTGAATGTAGGAGTCTCAGAAGTAATGTTGGAGTGCCCGTTGGGCAGATCTTCATGCCCATATATGGTGTTCCATGTCCAGGCCAGCCTGTGATGTCAGTACTATGACGTCAGAGTATGATGTGATGTCAACATGCTCACAGGCAGTTACCATGGCGGCGAAACTGTGTAGTATCAGTGATGTCAGCATGCAGATGGTCAGACAGACATTCGCGAGACAGATAGGACGTACTATGCAGAAGAAAAAAGAAGAAAAGGGAAAAAACAGTTGTGAAAAACAATCCCCTCTGGGATTAATAAAGTATATCCTCATCATCATCTCATCAATGCAAAAATAAATGGTATTTACAATAGAAAGTTCAGGGGGAGGAGGTATAAGGTTAGGCTATGTTTACTGTTATCAGTTTTGAGAAGCAGCCGCCTGTAAGTGGCTTTTGAGAGCGGTTTTAAAGGAAGTTAGGGATTTAAACTCCTTTAAGGCCTCCGGTAGGGCATTTTAGCAGGAGAACAAATTTGACCCTGTGTTTGAGTCGAATCTGGGTTGAACGTGATCTGTGGAGCTGTGAACAACCTCTGACCTCCTGAGACCAACCACAGACAGTCCGGTATACGATACCCACGTTTTCCTCCGTCAAAGCCCAGGCATGCTGCCTTGTGATAAAGACCCTCTGTGTGCGTTGCAACCGGTGACGTAAGACAACTGGGTCTGTGTCACGTGAGACCACTTCCTCTGCTGCTGTACAGTATAACCACAGATTTTGGGGGAAAGGTCACGAAGAAAGGAATGGTGACACGTCGAGAAGCTGCTGCTGACTCAGTGGGAGAGGAGGACGGAACAGAGTGGAGGAGCAGCAGAATGTAGGTTGTGCCGTCTCCTGTCCTGATTATCCTGCTCCCAGATAATCACCGCCAGATGGTCGTCCATCATGCTCTGGCCCAGACTGTCTCTGAGTCAGAAGACTAGTACCTTTTCTTACAAAACCAAGAACCAAGTAACCAAATCACCTAATTAACTCTGTTTTGGGCATGTCATTAATTCAGTAGTTCATTATTACTGTATATCCAAAAGCAAAAACTAATCAAAAGCTAAAAGTTGCAGATAAGCTCACAATGCATCGTGATGAGACACCTAGTGAGCTCATGGATCGACTATTTTTTGCCACACAACACTATTATAAGACAAGTATAAAAGTTATATGGGAGTGACAATAATGTTATTCTTATGTTAATGTAACAGAGGTGTTCTGAACCTCCCCACCCGGGCTTCAAACCCAGGCCTCCCGCATGAAAGTCCAATATCTTAACCATTACTCCAAAGGGATATCCATATGGAGCAAGGGAGATACTACGAGGTTGACACTATGGTCTCAGAGGAACTTGCCCGTCGGGCAAGTACAGGTCATGTTCTACTTGCCCAAAGGTCATGCCTACCAACATATCTGTGCCTACTTGCCCGAAAAGTAAATCGCCCATTATAAAATGACAGGTAATATTTTAATTACAGCTCAATTTAACACTATTTCTTTACTTTCTGGGGGTGTGCGATAAAAATGTCATACTGTACCTCAATATTTACAAATCCAAATACCAAATATATACATAGCTATGATTGAATATGTCTATGGTTTCACACTTGTTATTTTACATTTTTAAGTGTAGCAACAGTAAAAACAGCCCATAATCAGTGCTCTTATTTTACATTCCACAGACCAGAAGACAGAGCGTGCAAGATATAGAGATATTATGTAGTCTTGTGTTTATAGACGGTTCAAATGAGCACTTGCTTGGTCGGGCAACCTAAAAGCAAACTTCACCTGCCCGAAGGTTTTATTTACCTGCCAGGGGCAGGTGGGAAAGCCTTAGTGTCAATGCCTGTACTAGACTTTTGAGGCATCAAGGCTGGGGCTGCGACTCTCTCCGCCACATTAATATCTTAGATTAAAACATTTTTAGACGACGTCTGACTGGAGTATTTTATTGGTCACAGATGTTTATAAGATGTAAGGATATAAAAGTCCTCTGTCAGATAACATAAAGTGGAGATGAAAGAGAGGGAGGGGAGTGGGGGCAGTGAGTCCCTGACCCAGGCCAGATGAGAGCTCATGAGGTCACAAGGGGCAATGTCACATTGCCCTTGTGACCTCATGTGTGCTTCTTACTTTAGGGCCAGACAAGTTTACTGGTACAGCAGCACATTTCAACAACAAGGCCATTCAAGAGGCTTTACACCAGTGGTTCTCAAACCTTTTCGTTCTAAGGACCCCAGTGGTTCTCAACCTTTTTCTGGCCGCAACCCCCTCCCTGACAAGCACTAAGAGTTGAGGCATTACATTTTGTATAACACGGTTCTATTTGTGAAAATAGCAGATCTACATGCTCACAACGCCTCGCAACGTGATCGGATATTTTCACAATTTCTGCCCCTAATATTTGACAATTTGGACAATGTTTCATTTGTCATTTTAGAGGTATTAAAAAGTCCTTAAATTGTCACTTTAGAAATGTGCAGATACTCTCTATACACTTAAACTTTATGTTGGTTTGTTTACTGTTGAGTGAGAAAACTGTTGCACATTAAGTTACTCATCAGGGGACCCCCAAAAATAATTTGGGGACCACCCTAGGGATCCAGACCCACAGGTTGAGAACCACTGATTTAAAAGAAGAGAGCGTTCTAGACTCCCCTCTCTATAGTTGTGTTTTGTGTATGTATTTTTAATGGAACAGTAAGCAGTTCTGACGTTTCTCACTGCTGGTATTCCATTAGTCACTTTGATCGTCTTCACTGTCAAGCTTCTGTTATGTTAGCCATGCCAGGACAGCTAAATCATTGCTTATCGTCACTGTCGGGCAGAAACCTTGTATCTCAAAGTCTCAAATTCGTACTCTGTTTCTTTTTTCGTAAAGTAAAGCCCTGCTTCATCATATAAAAGTTTGGCACAAAAGTAGTGAAATGAGCAGATTTACAAGCACACAACGCCTCGCGCTGTGAGGCGTTGTGTGCTTGTCGAGCTGTTATTTTCACCATTTTAAATTGTTTACAGAAAAGGAGGGTTTTGAACAAGATGTGCATAATGTAATATAGAAGGAGCCATGTTCAACCATATCTTCGTATAATTGGTCCTTATTATAATCCTCTCCAACTTCTTACTTTCTTACTTACTTATTTACTTACTTACATACTTACTAAATGCTCAATATGAGATGGCATCATGTCTGTCTAATCACTCTACCCTACCAGCGACATCTTTGGTAGATGTTTGGTCATTTCAAACAAATTCCAGCTTCCATTTTCAACTTTGCGTGAAGATAAAGACTGTAGTTTATTTTCGTTTGGAATCCGCATCGATAATGATGTCATTGGCAGGCAGCAGGTTTCTGCACTGCCCACAGCCAAATTGTGCCATCTTATAATGAACATTAGCGAAGACCAGTTATATGAAGATAATATGGTTCAAACTGACATGTAGACAGTATTGTATTGTCTGCAAAATGCCTGTCCCTTTCAGTAGCAACACAGATGCCTCTTCCTTCCTCAAATCACCCCATCATGTGCTCTTATGACATATGGACAAACATAAAGTAGGCTATACAACTCTTAAGGCAACAGTAAGCAGCCAAACAGGCAGGCAGGCAGACAGACAGGCAGACAGACAGACAGATAGACAGACAGAAAGGCATGTATGTGTGAGTTCATGATCTTGAATTGTTGTCAACATCATTGCACTAGTGACCTAGTGCTGATTGCTGAAAGTGTACTACTTATACAGTACATGGCCTTTGAATAAATGGAGTGTCGGACTATAGCAGGACAGTAGGCCAGCAGGCCAGTCCAGTTAACCAGTGAACTGGGCTAAAGCACTCGCTACGTGTCATTGTTTATAGCTTAGAGGCATAGAAGGGACTCTGGGACACACACACACACACACACACACAGAGGACAGGACAGCTTATGTAATGCTTACTGTATGTTGTCAAGGATTAGACAGGTCTGTGTCAAGCTATGTATACGTGCTTTAAGGCACAGCACTTCTCACGTGAATACACGGACAAAGTCAAATCAGACACGCCACCACTGTGGTCACATCCCAACTCTTGTCGTGGGCATGCAGCGTTGTGTGTACAATACAGGTACATGAAATGAGCACTGATTTGACAGTTTCACGTCGCTCCGCCCCGTGGGTCAGTTGCTTCCCGTGAGAAAAGCAAACACCATGCTTTGTCCAGCATTTAATTGTGGGCTCGCCATCATCTATCATTTATATTATTTTGTACATCATGTACCTGTACTTTATATACCTGCCTGTCTCTCTGTTTGTTGTCTACCTTTTAATTGCACATTCTATACATCCAGCCATTTAACTACTCTCCCCATATTTGCACATTCTATACATCCAGCCATTAAACTACTCTCCCCATATACTGCATACTCCCCATTGCTGCTATAGGGTTTTTAACCCTTATAGCCTGTACTATTCTCGGGCTAGTCCCGTTTGGCTAGCCCGAGAATAGTACAGGGGCGGTGGAATAGATAGGGCGGTGTAGCGATAAGGCGGTGGGGAGCCTTTCCAACAGACTGTAAAGCAAGCGATCTTCATCCCATTCATGCGTTTATCGTGCGCTTGCCCAGGCCTTACGGCCTGGGCATAAATATAACGATTGCATTCACCACGGCTTCGTAACTCGCGCGGTGCTCTGCCGGCCGCTTGCAATGTCGTGGACAATAACTGTGACATATAACCATTGTATAGCTCATCAGTACAGTAGGAGAGCCCGTTTGTACATTTGCCCCTGTTAGTCCACTTTGCCGTCGCTACACCGCCCTATCGCTACACGGGCCAAACGGGATTTTCCCCTATTCTCATCTGTATTAATGCCTGCACTGGTGGACAGCCATGCCCAGAGTCATTATGTTTTTGTGTTGTCCTTCTGTCCGTCCGTCCCAACCTTGTGAACACAGTAATCTCTTGAACGCCTTGAGGGACTGGACTATGGTATCTACCATGACATTTTGGCACAAGCGTCCACTTGGACTCAAGGATGATTTGAGTCCAATGAAGGACTGATTAGGAGGTGATCAACGGTCAAGATTAACTGTGACTTCAATCACAAAAAAACAACACTTTTCATCTTCATTCACTACAAATACTATGTGAGTCTGAAAAACATGGATGTTAACTGCAACTTGTTGAAGGAAACTTTCTTTCTTTCTTTCTTGCTTTCTTTCTTTCTTTCTTTCTTTCTTTCTTTCTTTCTTTCTTTCTTTCTTAATATCCAGTATCATCATTATTATTATCTTATGGTTGTATTGTATCAACACGTTCGAGCCACACCTGCTTGTATACCTGTATGAACGAGCGAGTTTTTTTTTCTCTCTCGAAAAAAGTGCATTGCAGTCATATTTGTATAGTGCTTTTGATTGCTTGTGTGTGTCTTGTCTGAGGGCTAAGTTTGATTTCAACGGAAAGTTAGTAGTTGGTTGCAGCCTACAGAGTAAGAATAATGTTTGGAGAAGGTACTATGTAGGCCTACTGTCTGTAATAAATGGCAAATCTAAGTAGTACACACTTTCACACACTGATGGCTAGTGGTGTCTTCTGTGTTTTTTGTTTTTTTTGGATGCCATCTATAATGATTCACTCACACAAGCACGGCAAATGAAACTGTAGGCCTACTAATGAAGTGTGGCAGGCAGGTCTATTGTTCAATGTGTGAATTCCTTCACCAGCGGCCATTATCACCTCAAGAAAGACAGTAGCCACACAAACCTTCACCTCAGACTAGGCTATTGAAGTCCACATTCTTGCAGCCCAGCCCCCAGCCCCTCCTCCTGTGTATCAGATGCGTATCAGCTATTGATTGATTGGAGACTTTAGAAGTTTGTATAGGAACAAGTACAGTTTCATGACAGTACAGTTCACTGGTACACGATCAACTAAAAGGATACACCCAAAAAAGACTATATGGCTTCTTTCAATTGAGATAATTTAGATCCTAAAAAAAACACTCATATAACATTGAATGACAGACAGATAGAACACAGAAGATATCATCAGAAAAACAAAACAGTCGTAAAAAACACAATGCAAAATAAATGGTATTTACAATAGAAAGGTCAGGGGGAGCTAGTAAGGATAGGATTTGTTTCCACTTAGCAGTTTCGAGTAGCAGCCGCCTCTAAGTGGCTTTTCAGTGCTGTTTTAAAGGAAGGTAGGGATTTACACTCCTTTAAGCCCTTTGGTAGGGCGTTCCACATTTTAGCGGCATGCAGGAGAACGCAATTTTTTTTAAGCCAAATTGGGATTGGACACTTGGTCGTGATCTGTGGAGCTACCTCTGGTGTTGTAATTGTGGACATCCTTGTTTTGGAAGTATTTTGTTAGCCTGGGGCCAGCCTATATACAATGCAGCTAACTAGTAACTGCGTATAGATCCCCTCCATGTTTTAACCATAGGTTTTAACATGTGTGGGGATGAAGTCTAGCTCCAGCTAGGCTAGTATTTTGTCAGGTAGGCTACATGGGTATCTAGTGTAGTGTATCTTGTACACCAGGCCCATTGCAAGATGCTGTACTCTGTCAGCTACTGTGTGCCACCGCACGCTTAGAAAGTGATTAGTGGTAAGGTGAGCCTTACCACTGATGCGTATCAGATACACTTTCTCTGACCTTTTCTGGATGGCTACACTTCACTACGTTTTTTCTTCTGCAGGTCACACTACGTATAAAGCATATCACGGTCAGGGGTGAGATGCCATGGGCTCGCGTGGGCTCGGCGAGCCCACACATATTTTGCTGCACGCACGCGCGCCTCATTATGCACACACTAATTAACAATAAAAACAGCGTGCGTGCATGACGTCATGAATTTAGAGGACCCACACTTCTAAAATCCATATCACACCACTGATCACGGTAGAACACACCACTGCTGATGGCAGAGGCAACCATGCAAGGCACCAACCTGCTCATCGGGAGCAGCTAGGGGTTAAGTCTCTCGCTCAAGGACACTTGATGAATGGTTAAAGAAAATGTGCATTAGAAATCAGGAAAGAAAAACTGTGTGAGAGAGAGAGAGAGAGAGAGAAGGGATATCCAGATAGATGAGAAATGAGAGATGATGTTTCGCTGCCAGGCCCACAACACCACCAGACCAGAGGTTTCAGCAGTGAATTGCTGGCCTGAGATGCCTAGGTGCAGTCCTTCCTCTTCGTCCATGATAGCCCAAAGACAAACGTGTCCGTGGCAAGACTTGGTCTCGTCCATGGCAAATTTTAGATTTAAGTTTGTATCCACCTGTTTCCGCGGGAGTTTACTGGAGATTATTTGGACCACACTTCCGGTTTAACAGCAGACATACAAGTTCACGTCGCGTCGCAGATGCAGTCCGTTGTGAGCTTGTAAATCACACTCGGCTGCGGCGCCGGAAGCTCGGTACAGCGTATGCGCAATGCACTATGGGGCGTTGGAAACCCGTGGATACACCATTATCATTGTTCTTATTTCGATCATGATACCCAATTACTCCCTGTCAGTCTCCAGGTTTTCCTCAGAATATTTATGACACAGGTTTACTATGACCTGGTTCACTGGTACAGTGGTTCTAAAACATTGTATTTTCAAGGACTCCCATAACTCTGAGAGTGTACAAATGGAACCAGTGACAGACCTGTAATTGTCACTTAGGGCTATTAGCTCTTCATGCGTTAGTCAGTCTACTCATTTTGTATGTCCATGGCAAGAATGAAACGTTAACAAAAATGTCCACCCCAAGCCAGCAGGGCTATGATGACCCCTGGGCTTTGACCCTCGTCCCAATCCAGACGCAACAGTGTTGTTTCCCAGCCTGTTATCAAGATCACCGATGCCAGTGTGGCGTCACAGCTCACAGCATGATATCACACCTCTAGTCAGACGCAGAGGAAGATTCAGTGAGTTGGAGTTGAGTGGGATGACTGACGGCCGGGGGAGGAAGTGTGTAGCGGGAGCAGATAGGAGTTAAGTGTCTTGCTCAAGGACTCTTGGCGAATTGTTAAATGTGCCTTAAAATCTGGAAATGTCTCTTTCTCAAGCAGCGCAGATGAGAAAGAGAAATATATATAGATATAGATATATAGATATAGATATAGATATAGATATATTCAGATCATTGATAGAAATTATACCATGAAGAAGGCAGTTACCTTTTTACTCTGCATCCCACAATAACAATATTGTAGCTTTGGCTACCTGTGTGTGCGGCCACAAACTGTCTCTCTTGTCTCTTGAAGACCACTGTTTTGATTTATCTGCCTTAATTGTACCAGCTGGCTCAAATCAACAAATAAATGACAATATTAACTCAATAAATATAGCTACAGAGTATGCACTATTCTATTATACCTGTATGTACGCATGCACACACACACACACACACACACACACACACACACACACACACACACACACACACACACACACACACACACACACACACACACACACACACACACATTATTTATGATTATGATATTCGTATATGATATAGGCCATGATGATGATATGGTTGCAGTGGCCCCTTTAATGCATGTTTTGTCCGGGCACGTGCTTGCCTTATATGGCATGCAGCAATAAACACAGCCAAGGCAAGGCAGGCTGGCTAGGCTCTCCTCCTCTGCTCTGTGTGACCGATAGTTACCTCCTCTCCTCCTCTCTCTCTCTCTCTCTCTCTCTCTCTCTCTCTCTCTCTCTGCTCTCAGCTCTGGTATAAAGCTTGTTTGGGGGGGGACAGATACAGTTAACAGCTGAGAGAGAGGGACACTCACACAAGACGGAGAAAGTGTCATTTTTTCCTTAATCTTTCTCCTCGATCAAGGATAAGGATTACAATTCATGAGAGAAGGAGAACATTACAAAGCATAAAGGATAACGGTTATTTGGTGAGTTTGTGTTTTGTTTTGTTTTATGTTTCTTTGTTGTCGTGATAATGTGTCATCAATCAATTCACAATTATTAAAAAGATATGGTTTTAACATGTCCATTTATACAGCTAACAAGCCTCATATTGTTTTTGATCAATTTAAGATAATTTATACAATTTCGTTTGATGTTTTGTTTTTTTGGACAAAGAAGCACCAGCTTTCATCATGATGATGAGTTATTCTTTTTTGGCATCAAAATAACTGTTGAACAATCGCAGTGTGTTGAAATGGCTGTGACATTTGTCGTTGTATAGCTTATTTTATTTATGTTTTATTGTGTTATATAGAACAAAAACACATCAGAGAGAAGCGGGTTGTATTTTTTCTTTTTCTACCAGAGCATCTGTGTGAGTGTGGTTGGTTTTCATTGAAGAGCGAAGCTGCTGCGCTGAGAACAGAGGCGTCAATTGGGGTATGGCAAGCTAATGGCAGCTGCCATACCTTGGCTATACAGGGCTAAATAATAAAATGTGCTGTAATCGTGCCTGTTGCTAAGGTATGGAAACATGACTGGTGTCATGTTGCCATACCTTAGCCTTTTCTGAAATGACGCCGCTGCGCTGAGAATGACCGACAGTAACCCCGGTTCATTTGGAACAATAGAGAAGCTGCAGACTGCAGAGTTCTCAAGCATTTTCACTGTTTTTATGTCGTTTTCTTGATCGACACGGGGTCGCATAGGGAAGCACGGTAGAAAAGGAACGGGTTGTCACGACTGTCAAGTTTGATTTTTATTTCGTTGATTTATTTCGTAGGGTTTTGTTGTTGAAGGCTGTACGGTGGTGTTTTTGCGCAGCTGCTGTAGGCTTAATGTTGTTTGTTTTTTAAGTGAGTGTTCATGGTTTGAGTTGCTGTTGAGTTAGCGATCGCCCATATTACTGATCGATTTCATTCATCGTGTGGAGAAAATGTTGCGGAATGAATGATATCAAGCTGATCATAGCGGTCTTATCAAAGCGATCATCAAACACGATCGAATGAATTGAATCTTTTTAAACGGGACATCTTTCGTTTTTGGGGTTTTCATGACAGTTTCACGTCAGAATTGGCCATTTTGTTGTTTCCAGAGGCAGTGGTTGAAAGGTCCTCGATGTACATACATACATGGATCAGTTTTACAGTGTGCTGGATGGATGGATGCATGTGACACGTGAGCGAGGGTTTTAGTAAACAACTACAGGAATTGGTCATTATTCGTGTTCCGCCACTGGGGGCGCAGTTGTCTCTGCACCATTTAGGCATGGATGGTTATAGAACTCATCCGTACAACGGGGTCGTTGCTCACTTGCCATAGAAAAACAACATCTGAGCTAAGGATCCATACCCAGCTTTTAGATAAGTTGTTGATGTAATAGTGATAGCATTTGTTGATTGATTAACAAAATGATTAAACAATAATTTCAAAAAAGGGATATCAATCATGCAGCACAATATTGCATCATGTCACTGATGTGATGAGCTTCCATTCCATTTGGCTGTGCCTGTTCATATGCAAATGTTTAGCCTACTAGCTGTTGAAGGCCAACATTGTGTACAATAGCCCATTGGTTCTCAAAGTGGGCTCCGGGGACCCACAGGGGTCCTTGAGGGAGTTCCAAGGGGTCCCCAGCTAAATGATAGTTCTAAACAAAATAGACCCTGGTTCCATTTGTACCCTAACGGGTCCATTTGGTTCCATTTGTACACTCAGAGTTAAATTAACATTGCTTTTACAATATAAATTGGGGTCCCAGAGATAGAAATGCCCTAAAGTGGGGGTGCGTAGCCTATCGCATGTCAAACTGGGGGTCCTTGAAATCAAAATGGTTGAGAATCATTGCTAGAGCCATACAAAATATTCTCTTATAGTGGTCCCTGTGCTATCTTTTCAAATGGGTGTAATTTTTTTGGGTCCTTGACATGACAAAGTTTGAGATCCACTGGTGAAGGAAAGGATGCTTGCAGAGTTGAAAACATCAGTTCAACTGAAATAATGTATGTATTTTTGTATGTATTTCTGTCTGTCTCTTATGTTGTCCTTTGGAAATGACCAGTTTACAGTGTTTAATTGTTGACTCTACTTCAAAGTGCTCATTTACATATTAGTGAGTGACTCACACGACCCTGTTCAAAGTGATTGCATCAGGAGCTGCTATAGTGACTGACTATAGTGTGTGACACTCCGTGTGCTGACAAGGCGTTAATTCTGGCTGCTTGATTTGTTTATTTCTTGGCCAGGGCTGACAGTTTGATCCATATACCATTAGTTAAACAGTGAGTGACATCATCATCACCAGAATGACTAATCCCTGTGCACTTTATTAGTCTAATGCAAGGGTCTTCAACAGGGGGTCCGGGACCCCTAGGGGGTCCTCAGAGTTACAACAGGGGGTCCTCAAAATCTTTGTGGGATAGAAACTTTTTTTCCTCCTTTTTTATATTAACCATTTGAACCATAGCGTCATATATTCCAAGAACTTTTGCCAAAAATAGATCTACAAGCTCTATTCTTGGCAAAGAGCTTTAGTGTAGAGGGGAAAAAGAACAGACTAAGTACAGAGTGAAAGATCAAGTTTATTAATTATTGGCGTTCAAGTGGTTAAATATTTTAAAACACAAATTGACATGAATACAAAATACGCTGATGATTCTGCTGTCAACAATTAAACGTATGGAATCTATTAACAGGTTGACGGGGTCCCTGCTTCATCTCTCTCTCAACTAAGAGGTCCTTGGCCTGAAAACGTTGAAGACCCCTGGTCTAATAGATAATGTCATAATAGCTTGCTTTAATATCCAAAAGTCAGTGCAGCAGAGACCCCCCAAAATAATCACAATCATGTGGTTGTGGTCACCCCGTGGCAGAGCCATAACCTTGAATAATAAATCAAAACTATATTTTGATTTGATTGTTCAGATAAAATCACTGTAGTGAGAGGAGAAACTGGTAGCGCCAAAGCGTGGGTGTTAAAATGTTTGTAGGTCCAAGTCCCTGTTTGTGTTTTTATTGCGACAGTGAAAACATTCCAGTATTTATTCAGGCGTGTTATTTAGAATTGAACGATGCAATATTGCAGCTCAATGAGTCACTGACAGTGGTTTATTCCTAGAATGTTGGTTTATATACAGCTGCACTTTGTAGGCCAGTAAAAACGTATTTTGTTCCGATGACCCCCAAATTGATATGAATTTGTCCTCGCAGACCCCCCCCCCCTCTCTGAAAATGTTTTGTGCCAGGGAGATCCCCAGAAGAGAAGATGTGTGTTTTTATTATTCAACATAATTTGAAATAGCCAACATATAAATGGATAAAGGTTGATTGTG
>NC_137812.1:15052185-15082185 GCF_963921795.1 Nannobrachium achirus
CCCATGTTTGGGTTGCAGAAAAGTCAGTGGATGTAATTTAATGTTGTAATCATAAGTGAAGTTTCCTCATCCTCATTCCATGATATTTGTTAAGCCATTTATTTATTTATTTCAAATATGACCTGCTGTTACAAAGGGAAAGGAATGTGACATTTGATGATCCATCACATTCTTAAATCCTTTCACTACATATTTTATTTTTGTATGCATCACAAGTAAATATCCCCTATTTATTTCCTACATAAAAAGATGCAAAAATAATTAAACATATTTAAAACGTTACAACATTTCAATATATTTCAAAAGTATTGAAAGTAACAAAGTAGTGAAAATAGCAGATTCACAAGCTCGCAATGCGGTTGTAGATCTGCTATTTTCACATGTTTGGGTCCCTGGTAAAATGTCTAAATCCTCTTTTGGGTCTTGAGCTAAAAGGTTTTGGGAACACTCTACACTCACTCACTGAGCTATGATTGTGCACCGACCGTTCCATTCATTTCTGATGGTAACATTTTCTTTATGAACTTTGATCTTAGGAGTATTTAGTAATGATTTAGTTGTGAATGTTGTTCTTTACTTCAGTTAGTGATTTGTAAAATGACCACAGTGGACCTGAGTGAATGTTGTGATCAATATGGCATGGGGAGGACTAGGACTATTGAATGCACCCACAGACACACAGACAGCTGCTTTATTTACCATCACCTCTCTTTCTAAGATTAAACAACAGGAACACGCTGCTCAAATATGGACATTGCGTGTTGGCAGAACAAGGCCAATGATAAAGGTTTGCGCCACATGCTTCCAATGTAGTTTTTACACACCCACTCACACCACTCTGTCTCTCACACACACAGACACTCACCATCAACCCACCCACCCACTTGCAGTACATTGGTTAAAATACGGTGGTGTGTCTTCTTAGCATCAAGAGTGTACCTGTCTTCTTGTGACGACTTGTTAGTCATCATTCAATACCTTAGTTAATAATACTGACTGTGCTGGTGCCGCTGGTTGATCTACAGGTACGATGAGTACATCTCGTTTGTCTTGTCATTCATGATTATTTAATCAGTAATTTCTGTCTTTTTTGATTGGTAATGGTAACTGGGACAGTTCCAATGTGATTCAATCACCCCTGTTCTCTTGGCCTACGTTGATTCGTGGTGATCTTGTGTCTTGTCTCTCTCTCTGTCGGTGGAAACCAAAACTGTCCAAAACTGTTACTTTTCAGGGGTCGAATTCAAAGATCGCAACAGTAGCAGATCTACGAGCTCAAGTTTCGAGCTTGTGGATGTGTTACTTTTGGGTGACACTGTAGCGTGATCAAGTAGTGCATTAACGGAAGAAAGAAAAAAACACAAAAAGTTAGAAATTAGAATATGTATGGAGACAAGAGTGGTTGATTTTAGTAGCAGTATTTTAGTTCTCTATTTATCCAGTTGTTTTCTTCATTTTATGGCATGGTCTCTACTGTCAATCAAATAAGTTGATTCTGTCTAATGTCTAGAGTCTAAACGTGGAAGTAGAGATGTGCAAGTCATTGAACGTTTGAGGGAGTCAGTCAAAAAGTGTGTCACAACGTAGCTCTAATCTCAGTAGGTTAGTTGAAGATTTATTTGCTGATCTTTTTGTTTGTTTTTTTTCTGCAAGCCAGCACAGTTGTATATAGCTGACCCCATCTTATCTTTGTGACTTTGTGAGGTCTGTTGTACATTATTACTTGAAACCTGCCATCCCTATTTTGGACAACATTTTATAAAAAAAAAACTATGAAAAGGCCTTATCATTTTAGTTTGGTGGTTCTCAAAGTGGATTTAAGCCAGGGACTCTCTAGGTTCCTTTACACGCCTGTAACTTTGTACAAATGGAACCAAATGAACCTGTTAGGGTCCATTGGGTTCCATGTGTACCCTGTCAAAGTTAAGGGGAGACCTTCAAATGTCAAAGTTTGAGAACCACTGTCTTAGTTATTTCTTTATTTTCAAAATATAGAGAGAAAAATAACAGACCTAGGAGCATGGATCAGCTATGTTTGCCGTAAAACAAAGCACTTCTTCAGTGTCTAACGGACATGTCTTTGTTCCACAGAGGGATCTGCAGGCAGCGGTCCAGTGAGGTTGCATCATGGCAGTCTCTACTCAGCTGGGCTTACTGCTGTGGAAGAACTTCACCTACCGGCGGAGACAGACCGTAAGTCACATGAGGGATAATCATTATCATCATCGTTATCATTCATTATCTCTCGTTATGTGATGACACTTTTAAAACATTTTGGCAGTGGATTATCCACTGCTGGTGAAGGGAAAGATCTGTGGAAATTCCCCAAACTGTTCTCTGGAGTAATGCTTGGACGCTATAACCCTTAACCACGCAGGCCTAAACCTAACCACCATTGACAGTACCGAACAATAACTAAGTGCAACACTGACCACACCAAACCTATGCCTAAACATTCATAGTAATAATTTGCCCTTTTGTTCAATGACCGAATCAAAATAATCCATCCATAAAAAGAAAATCAAACAAAACTAACCGTAGGCCTACCGGTATATCTAAGTACAGGAGCCAAAGAGGAGGCCAAATCCAAAGAATCTTACTCTTGTGTACCACTATATGAGCTCTAGAAAATTAAACCTTGAATCTTGAATATACAGCTGTAGGCTGCAGAACGCCAAGAGTCAGGGTCCATTTGGTTACACCTGTACACTCTCAGAGTTATGGGTGTTCTTGAAATAAATAAATAAAACTTTTAGAACCACTGGCTTTGATGAATCACATGTACAGTAACAATGACCACTTACAGTGACTACTACTGACTGGTCATGATAGTAATATCACAAAGGACAGTCAATAGAGCGTGATCGTTTCAATAACGCATAGCTTCAACGGGAAGGGAAAGAAAGGCTCACAATAGAAACAATTCAGGCCACCTCTGAACCGTTTTGGAGTGCAATTAAACCACACAGAATTCATGTGAGCATTGTGAGCCGGTCAGACTTAATGACACATCGATACGTGGGTGGCTATGGCTACACTCCACTCGCTGTCTAGAGTGGTTGGGGCCCACACACACTGCGTTTACAGAATAGAAGTGTACAGCTCACACACACATAGACACACAACCCCTCCACACACATTTACTAAAGCAGGTTTATTTATTTTTATATAGAGAAATTATCAACACAGCGATGTTGGATGTTTCAATATTTCTTAACCACTTGAATCCTATAGCGTCCCTATTCTGGGCCAAAACAAAAATAGCGGATCCGATCAACAACCTCGTATAGGTTTTCAAGTCGTTAAGAGACAAAGACTCATTGCGTTATATTATATCACAGCCACACAAATGTGCATTGTGTAGATGTGATTCAGGCTATAGAACAAATCAAGTCCTATCATTTCCCCACTGGTCTAGAGTTTACTTTTAAGTCCGTACACAAAGTTCTCAATTACTGCTTCAGTCTCTCAATCTCTCTCTCTCTCTCTCTCTCTGTCTCTCTGTGTCTCTCCCTCTTGCACACATGCAACAATTAACCCACATATTGGGATTACAGTGTACAAGAGACAACAGCTGAACACCCAGCCACATGTGCAAGTGACCCAGTTCTTGTGGTCTTAAAGGTTTAGACGCCATTTGCAAAAGTTGCATCTGTTTTATATCTTCAGTTCTGAGAAAAGCACATTTTATAACGCACAATGGAAGTTCATTCAGAGACAGACTGTTCACTGTTGTTGTGAAAATATCAAATCTTCAAGCTCACACGCGTTGTGACACCTTTACTTGTGAGCTTGTAGATTTGCATCACCAGACAGCAAGCCATTTAATGCATGTAGGTTAGAGTTGAAAATAGCAGATCTACAAGCTCACAATGCATCGCAACACAACACATATTGTGAGCTTGTAGATCGGCTATTTTCAAATGTCGGAAATGTATATGGCCGAAATGTATAGAGTTTGTTTGAGAGTGATTTGTAATTATAATCAAAATGAGACTGTCTTTTGAACGGCTCTTTGAGAGGAACGGATCCCAGAGATCCAAAATCGCAAACTAAATCCCAACCTGACCACTGTCTCTAATGGTGTTTTTACTGACTCTCATGTCATGTCTTTTCTTTTCTTGTCTTGTCCTTTGTCCTCCTCACAGACCCAGCTACTGATTGAGATCGTCTGGCCTCTGTTCATCTTCTTCATCCTCATCTCCGTACGGATGCACTACCCTCCCTACGAACAGCACGAATGTAAGGACATTAGGACACTCTCAGCCCCCTTTATGCTCTTAATGGCAGAGTACTTTTGTGTGCTTTAGTTCTTTTGTTAATTAACGGCGTGCCTGATTACATGGCCGTAGGAACAAGAATGGATGGGTGGATAGATAATGCTTCTTGTGCATGGATGGATCCAATATTACAGCCTTAATTCAATTCATTAAATTACTTTATAAATTGATTAATTCATATCTCAAGAGTAGAGGGGGGAGATTAATAACAGCAGAGACATCTGTTCTTTCTGGAGACAGATGGTATGAAAACATTGACATCATTAAATGAAGACCCATTAGTGGAATAATTGATAATTTGATCATGCAAACTAAAAGAAAGAAAAAAACACATATATTTTGTTTCCTCAAAAGGAAAGGGGGGAGGGGGGGTGGGTTGCGGTGGGGGTGGACCTAATTGTCAATGCCCTCTCTTTCACGAGGGACTCCAAATACGGTTGTTCTTGCATCACGTGCATGCCTTCTTCTTCCGTGTTCTGATCTGGAAAGTGCACAGTTCCGTGAATCGCACAGATTTCACACAGAAACAGAGGGCAAAAAACCAAACAACAGCCATCCGGTGCCTCTCTCTTCCTCCCTGGTTTCTGGAAGTGTGGTGTGGTGTTTTGTCCTCTGAAGGTTCCTGGGAAAGAACAACAGCAGGGACGTGCAGAGAATGTTAAGAGAGGCAGGGGCTGACATTTCTAAAAGGGCCTTTTGGTGAAAATATCGAAAATAGCAGACCTCCAAGCTCACAACGCGGCGCGCTGTGACGCGTCGTGACCCGTTGTCAGCTAAGAGGTCGGCTATTCCCGGGGCTTGATACCACACTGAACTAAGCATAATCAAGCGAATACTGGATATGTGGCGTACGGCATGGATATCTACACAGAGAGGGCAATTGTTTCAACATAAGATGCTCATTCACCATAGTAAAAACTGCATTTATGGTGTGGACAGGGCACTTTTTACAGACGGGTTAAAAGGGCAGGGTCTCAAGCCCCCTTTGATGGGGGGCACGTGCCTGAACAACAGCGCACAGACAGATAACCCTGACCATGCAGTCACCGCGGCAAGGACGGCTTCTGCTTTGAATAAAGAGTAAAGAGGAAGGGCTGTTCTGTGTCAGAAGGACTCATAATGTGCTGCACGAACACTGCACCGCCAGGCCTGGGTTATATAAAGAAAAACAAAGGAAAAAAAGTAATTTCATTTGAAAGGTGCTTCAGAGACTATAGGCAGAATTCTAGCTGGGCACAGAATCGTACAGGATATACCAAAATAAATGTGTGACATATTATATCTTCCAAACAAAATGTAATCAAGAAGCCCTTTTGGTGTAGCACTCAAAGAACCTAGGCTCAGTGTAGCCTGACTGCGTGTCGTGGGTTCGAGTCCCAAATCTCCCGATCCCGACGGCTGCGTGTCTCTCCCCTGTCTCCTGTCACCCTACTGTCCTATCAGTAAAAGACAAATAAAAGAAGCCCTTTCTTGTTAGTGATGAAAAACTAAATGAAACTGGGTTTGTTCTGTCCTTTTTTTTGTTAAATTATCTTCAAATTAAGCTTCCTGTTATGTCTCTACTTCCCATTTTAGTACCGTGTTTCTCTTATATGTCTTGACCATTTTTTTTTAACCCATTTGGTTCAAAATGCCTTCGCCTTGGTTTTGAAGTAAACAACTGAGAATAGCAACATGTTTAGTTTAGTCCGGCAAGGTCTTGGTGTTATTGTCTCAGAGGGGCACAGTCCAATGGTCATTGTTTGTTTGCTCTTGGTTTGTGGACACGTGATGAAAAGCACTGTCAATTCCCTGAGAGAGAGAGAACAATTTATTACAATATCATTTGTGTCTCAACTTTCACCCTGTATCAGCTCAGCCACTCAGCAACAAATGGAGTATTACGTATAATGTAAATTTTCACTGTGTACTCCCGGCAAAAGCAGAAAATATATAATAATACTAATTCAAACATCTCTTTCCATTTTGTATAATTCACTAAAGTTATGACATGACAGACTATGTTTCCAAATAGACCCTTAAAGGTTTGTAACTCTGAGAGTCAGTGATACATAATGGAACAGGTCCATTTGGATCCATTACTGTATGTATGTTATGGGGATCTTTGTGCCACTGGTAAAATATATCCCAAAAGAATGCAATTTCTCTCACTCAACTGCTCATGAATACAGAACGTCCCATCATCTGTGTAATCAGATGACACATAATACTGTTATTGGTTCATACCAGGGTCATATTTCTCTAAATATATGTTTAGTAGAGAGGCAGCTGACAACATGCAGCATGCAGCATGCATGGTGGAGCTGATTGACTCTCGTGAGTTCCCTCTTGATGTTGGCTTAGGCCTCCTGCTTGCAAACACAACTGACTGACTAGGGCATAAGATATGGGTGAAATGTACAGTAGTGCCACAGACAAAGAGCAAAGGTCATTATTATCGATATTTGTCAGGGCCAGCGGTCGCCTGTACTGTAGTGCATGAAAGACAGCTAATCAATACCAATCTTAGAGAGAGATATATTGTTTACTTACACACGCAGACACACACACACGGACACACACATGCACACACACGCACAATAACCTAGAACCAAGGTCCATGCAAACTGCCACCATTTTGAGTTCACTCATGTCCCATTTTGTTGACCACATCAAACCAGTCCGATCAAAGCAGAAACCTGAAACTGTATCACAAGTTAATGTCAGGCCAACCTCCAGACCACCCATCAACACTTCTGTAGTCCTTATCATGTCCACTGTGATAGTTAACACACTGTAAACAGTAGCGTAGAGTCATTGGCTGATAAAAGGCAGTTATAAAGATAATGTTTTAGGGCTTTTTACATTCTCAGCCAAGAAGCAAACGATGGCGTGAATCCACTGGTAATAATGGACCACATTTGCGTAACATAGGAACATGGAGCCGATGTTTGATTTATGTAGAATCATGTTCTGTAAGTTTTCCTCACTCGCTTGTATCATTATAAGTCAGTGGATCTCAAAGTGGCGCCCAGGGACCCTCAGGTTACCTTCAGTGGGTTCCAAATGGACCCTTACAGGACTGTTACTCTGAGAGTGTACAAATGGAGCCACATTGACCCATACAGGTCAGTTTGACTCCATTTGTACACTCTCAGAGTTACAGTGGTCCTTGAGATTAAAACGTTTGAGAACCACTGGGTTTAAGTACATCTTTGATACTTATAATTCCACTTCTCTATTCTGAGACACGTTCGCTGCAGAGAGGCCAAAGACATCTTGACCGCTATCGAGGTCATCTGGGACACTCATTTACAGCCCTCATCGTTGTCCAGTATTTGCTGTAGAGTGCATTGTACTAAAACTAACCAGCAATTATACTGAGACAAAGACTCAGTATAATTGAAACTGAAGCATTCAAAATAGATGTATAACACAGATTGCAAAATGGATAACTTGCAGGCTAAAACAGGACCCGTCCTGGCCCTGTGAATTTTGACCTGTTTACTTTGCTGTAGAGAGTGCCATGATCCTGGTTTCAGCTTTTCATTTTTTTCCCCCTCCTTTCTTTCTTTCTTTCTAGGCCATTTCCCCAACAAGGCCATGCCCTCGGCAGGCACGCTGCCATGGGTACAGGGCATCATCTGCAACGCCAACAACCCCTGCTTCCGCTACCCCACCCCGGGCGAGAGTCCTGGAGTGGTGGGAAACTTCAACGATTCAATGTGAGTGTCCGTTCCATCCTTCACATTAAACCCAGTGGTCTTACAGTAGAACTGAGCGAGTTCATAGCATGGAATAAATGACAAAGCAACAGATTTTGTATCAATTTATCTGATAAATGCATCGGGTATTTTATATGCTTTTGACACATTTCAGTTGCAGTTTGGAAAGTTGTTTACGGTACATCTGATCCTCATCACCTGATTTTCCCTGGTGGGATAATAAAGGTATCTTATCACCCGCTCCCGGTGCTTTCGTTAATTGTTCTTTTGTGTCGTCCTCATCAGCATCTCTCGTCTGTTCATCGATGTGAAGAAGATACTGCTGTACAGTCAGAACGACAAGAGCCTGGAGGGCTTCAAAGGTCTGGTGAGGGCGCTGAGGAAACTGCAGAAGAACGCACCAGGTGAGAACGTTTGAACTGCTTATTGTTTGTGTTTGTTCTCTTGTCTTGCGATTTGGTAGCAATTTGTTCATTCATTTATCCACTTCATTTATCCATAAGACAGTAAGACTTTTTAATCGCATGCACAGATTTCTACATGTTCACGTGTACAGTTAAGCTGTACTAATATAGTTCAGAGCCCTGCTTTCATGTGGTGTCATTCATTTGGCATCAAATGTATTCAACATTTTGTGTTTGTTGAGCATGCACAATCCTTTTTGGGGGATGATTCTGATATCAGCTTCCAATATGAACTAATTTGAATTGATAATCTTGTAATCTCCAAACACAAACAACACATATTTTACTGTTGCTTTGGGATCATTTATGCCAGCTCAGTGTGGCCTTGGTCATTTGAAGTGTCCGCACAGAGACTAGGAGGTCGGAGTTCGATCCACAGCCATGCCATAAAAATGATACTCAATGCCTCCCTGTTTGGCACTCAGCATCAAGGGTTGATCCCTGTGACATACTAGCGTCATGTCACCATGACCAGGGGCTGTCTTTATTTGTACATCAAGCTGCCTGGTGCTGCAGAAACGGGAGATGGGTTTGGGAACTGTTTTGGTCCCCAAGGCTACTTCCCTCCTTATACTTACTTTGTCTTCTTTACAAACAGTCAGAAATGGTATGAAATGGAGCAATAGTTTACTGAACATTCTGACCCGGATTTGATCATTGGTCAGTATGGGTTCCTGCTAGTTTGACCTTTATACACTATTGCTTTAAGACATTGTGCAGCGCAGCCAGACTTGCACCACGGGATGTAATTCATCTTGACAAAGTTTATGGGAGGACGTGAATCTGCGATTGTGCAAATGCAATCCATGCCCACTGGCACGCATGCACGCGCACGCACACACGCATGCACGCGCACGCACGCACACATACACACACACACACACACACACACACACACACACACACACACACACACACACACACACACACACACACACACTAGCTTTATACTATTTGTGGGTCATCTTTAAAATGTGCTGGCTCTTCCGAGGCGGGCAGGCAGAACTTGATATCATCATAGATAGATATCGTCTCCTCAAATATAGCCAGGGACCAAATGGACCCTTATGTGTCTGTAACTCAGAGAGCGTACAACCGGAACAGGTCCATATGGTTCCAGTTGTACCTCAGAGTTAAATGGACACTGATGATCCTACAGTGTAGATTGGGGGGGCTCGTAGGTCAAAATGATATCAAATTTGGGTTAGGGTTAGGGTTAGGGTTAGGGTTAGGGCCCCTCATGCATTTCAAAACAGTGGTCCTTGACATTTTAAATGGTTGAGAAACCCTGCTAGAGCCATACAAATCCTCCTTATCCTCCACCTTATTGGTGGGTCCCTGGCATATCTTTCCAAATGCGGGTCAACATGTGTCAATGTTGGGGTCCTTGGCATGAAAACCTTTTGAGACCCACACTGGTACAATCAGGCTTCAGTGGGTGTCAGGCTAAACATGGACTGCAGACACGGAGGGAGTGACCCCTGCCTTCCTTATCGCTCACTGGCAGGCAGGCAGCCCTGGGCTGACTGCCCTGCATCTGATATGTGCCTCTCTCTTTCTGTCTGTCTCTGTCTCTCTGTCTGTCTGTCTCTCACGTGTGTGTGTACCACCCTGAGCAACAGGAAACAGATCTCAACGACCGGGCATTTAAACTAGGCTGGTCTTTGTTTGTCTTTGTGTTTGTGTGCGCCGTGTGTGTGTGTGTGTGTGTGTGTGTGCGTGTGTGTGCGCGTGAGTGTGTGTGTGTGTGTGTGTGTGTACTCTGCGGCTGGAATTTTGCTACTTCCTGTTTACACTATCAGGTCACATACCCAAGCATTCTCAGATTACAGATAACTGTACACCGCCAGCTGTGGAATATATATATATACTATTGACTCAATGCCAGATTTACACTTGTCATCTGTTGCGAGCGTGTAGCTCAGGTGTTTTCGGTGTGCAACCGTACTTAGTCTTGAGGCTGCTAGAACCAACCTTCAAACACCACAGTGCACTGTGGTGCTCAGCTTCGATCACGTCGCCATGATGTCACAACATCCAAAACGAGTCACACACATGGATGGACTCGCATTTTGGACTCGTACGCTGGACGTGATTTAGACGAAGGGGCGAACAATCTGGCTGTCTTGTTTTGCCACTCAAGCCTCAAGCACACCAGAAAACAAAGTGTGGGAATGTACAATAAAAAAAACTAAAATATGCAATGTATAACACATGTAGGTGTAAGGGTATCAGAGGACAGAAAGTGCAGTCAACAGTGATGTAACTAACAGTTACAAATTAATACTGTGTGTGTAATCACTCCATGGTAGAGTTCTGTGTCCTTCCTTGTTAACATGTGATGACATGTGTTGACATGTGTGAGTTAATTTCTGTGAATTGGATGATTCACTGCGCTAATTAGAGCAGATTAACAGATGGACCCCCCTCACCCCTGACCGTGATTAACAGGCCTATATGATCTAAATCATCATAAATGATGTAACTAAGTCAAGGGAAGGCATAAAGGTTTTCATTGTTTCGTCTGTAGTCTTTATGCAATGGCGCCTGGAAAGCACGTCATGTTTTGCCCTTTGCTTCTTTTGGGTTAAGGAAAACAATAAAGACACCAAAGGACATCAGTAGAGATAATAATATTATTTATAATCTCATCATTCATAACCTTTCCCCTCCAAAAATCCATCCAGAATGTATCTGACCTCTCCTAGTGTTTGTAGCCCGTAGGGGTTTTGTTTTTGACGTAAGATGTCCTCCCTTCCCTTGTGGCCCTCATCATCTCCTCTGTGTGCCTGCCAGCTTTGTGCTGTTTGTCAGTAAACTGGAACACTGTTAGACCTCTGCATCTTATCGGCTATCTTCCGTTCATTCCAGCCTTAATCGTGTGGCAGACCGAACAAATAACAAAAACTAAATGTGCGTACGAGTGCGACAAAAAAAAACGAACCCTATTTTCATGCATGTATACATATCCACTTTAGCATTAACAACAACAAGGCTCTTTGTATTCTCCCTTGCCATTGAGTTTTTAAAAGGTAGTGTTCAGTGAAAACCCCCAGGGGTCCTTGGGGAGGCACCAGGGGGTCCCCTGTAAAAGTTGTTAATACAGCATCATAATGATTTTGACCACTTCTATCCAAAAATAGCAGATTTACAAGCTTGCAGCACGGCACGAATTTTGAGAATCTTTGAATAATAATAATAATACATATCAATTTGGGGGTCCTTGACATGAAAATGTTTGAGAACCACTGACTTACAGTACAGTATTATGTTCTAGTTGACTATAAGCCCCACAAGGGGAATAAATACACTGATGGACACTAGCTGGCAGAAAGAAGGAATAGAAATCCACACTCTTGGCTTGAACAAGGAGCTCATTAATCCAGAGAGAGAGAGAGGTTTCAGAAATAGCCTCTCCTTTCTATAAATGGTGCAGATCAAAGAACAGAGTGGGGCACCTCACGTGTCCCTTAATAATTCATGTATCAGCTGGGTCACGAGACTTTCTTTGTTCCTTTTCTGTTTTTCTTCTTTTAACCAGGAGGATAGGTCCCACACTGGGGTCCTCGCCAAGACAGGCGACTGCAGCGCGAAACAAAACTAGTTGACAGAGACACAAAACAAAAACAGTCAATATTACAATAGATAAACCACACAAAAAACAAAGTACAGCACAAGCCGTGCGTGCAAACACATAGTTTGAGCACTAGTCAGTGATTCTGTCTCAAAAGTGACCGTTGAAAGGACATTGTGTGGCCAAGCCTCAGCATTATAATATACTTTAAGCTTGGACTCGGACAGCACTGGGGATGAGATTTACAGAGCCCCACATGTGGGTGAAAGATAAGCCTGTCAGTGATACGAGCCGATAGATCAGGGACTACATGGATCATATACAGGATAAGATTGTTTTCTGCTTTATTTGATAGCAGTGAACGGTGTGGGAATGAGAGGGCAGATGGATGTCAATAGATTTACCTCAGGGTTGAGAGGTTCCCAATGGAAGAGAACATTTTAATTCCATTCCATATCATAGCATTGTCAAATTGGAACATTCAATTGGATTTAAATGTATGCACTGAAGCTAGCGTTGTATAACGACATTAACCAAATTGTGGATGAATCTTGTTCCAGCTGAGTTATGAAATGAACGATACATGAAAGGACGTGATATATTGTGATTATACCATGGCTACAGGCATGCCAACCACACCTGTGGTAGATGTGGTATAACAATATAGTATATACAACAGACTCTCCCAATAGAGTGAGATGTCACATGTTTTGATATTTTGATATTTGATGTTGTTAAAAAAAAATTGCCAGTCTGTTTTAAAGCCAAGTTTCTTCCCCTCTTTTTTTGGAGGGAGGGGGGTGCCTTTGAATGGTGTCCTTGTTTCTTCTCTGAAGATAATAGAGAGGGTTTAACATAATTATGGGGAACATTTCTTTAATTTGAGCCTTTCTTGGTGAAAGGCTAAATGTCTTGGTGACATTTGGGATCGTTACAAAGACTCCATTTGATGACGTGCGCACGCGCGGGTGTGTGTGTGTGCGTGCGTGCGTGCGTGCGTGCGTGCGTGCGTGCGTGTGTGTGTGTGCGTGCGTGCGTGTGTGCGTGCGTGCTGAAAGGCACAGGGTCAAGCTCTGGTGAAATGGAGGCTTTGGAACTTTTTTTTACTGTCATGTGACTGCAATTTTCAATCCTAACCCACAACACCATCTTATTTATTTGTCAAATAAAATACTTTTGTGCCTGGAGAAGTGGATGGGAAATCTACTTGTCCAAATAACAAGTGACTCAAAAAGTTAATGCCAAGCCCTGGGGCTGAGAGTCTTATTTTTGCAGTGGCTGCTATGGCAGTAATAGCCTAGCTCAGCTAGACACAATCCAACCATGTTAAAACTGCAGTTATTTAGCTGCATTAGTATAGAGTCGGGCTAAGCCAGGCTATGGCAGTAACAGTTCCCAGTGTAACCAGCAGATCACACAGTGGTGCTGAGGCTGGTGAGGGCTGCAGTGCTGACTGGGTAGGATTCAGGTTAGACAGGAATAGAACAGCAGTCATCATCACATGTATGGACGTGTAGAACTGGCCCTCCTCCCTTTCCTATGCAGCTGGCACCAAGACTGGCAGGACACGCTGCAACGAAAGCACACATGCTGCACACATACTCACAGACACACAGCACACATGCACACACTGAGATAGATTGGTTAAGGGCTCATCTTGAACAAACTTTGTCACTCCAGTAATAGAGCCCTAGTATATTGCCTCTGGCTGTGTTTATGTGAAGCCACAGTGGCTTGTGCAGGAAGCCACAGTTCAGCACGACGTCTAAAAATACTTGCAAGTGCAATAACAATTAATTGCACTCCTTTTGAGTCCTGAGAGCGAGAGTGAGAGAGAGAGAGAGAGAGAGAGAGAGAGAGAGAGAGAGAGAGAGAGAGAGAGAGAGAGAGAGAGAGACACAGACAGACAGACAGACAGACAGACAGACAGACAGACAGACAGACAGAGTGTGCGTGCGTGCGTGAGAGAGAGAGAGAGAGAGAGAGAGAGAGAGAGAGAGAATAAGAGACTAAAAGGAGAGTCAGGTCTGACTGACATGGTCTCTTCCTCATCCACAGACAATGTGTTGTTTTCAACTTATGATTACAGTAAAAGTTTGCTTGCACTGTGATGATGAGGCGTACCACTGTCCACCAGAAAATAGAAAAAACAAAGTAAGAAGTGTCCATTGTTTCCCAAATTGTTTCCTGGATTTATTCTTAACTAATTGAGGCAGGCTCGACCCAAAACACGTTCACCTCCATTTCTTTCCACGGACCAGCGGTTCTTGTATTCTTGCATTTGTTTTACTTAGGATAAGGTTACGTTTAGGAATAAGGTTAGGTTTTGGCACTGTTTTACTAAGATTCATTTGGTAACAAGGTTAGGTTTATAGGCATAGTGTAGTGAGGTTTTGCCCTGGGGCGACTGTGTTTTGGGGGCGACCGTTTTGGTATTAATTTAGATCATACCAAACTTCACAACCTTCACCTGAAGCATGAATATGAGCATACTGATGTCGGATTAGGCCCTGTGTTCAATCAAACCCTCAGCCCTATTATGTTCCTTGTTGGTACATGTACTGTCACAGTGAGGTAACATTAGTGCAAGGTGCCTTGCTCCTCTGTTGCACCAGGTTATCCTCCTGTTCTCCACATGGCCCCGGGCTGCAAATGCATCCTGGGACATGTAGTTTCCTCCCATGGGGAGGCTGATTAGACCTCATTAACACTCCCTGGTTGTTCCACCGTGGCAACCTGGGGCCGCATAATGCCACACACACACGCACGCAAGGTGTGTGCGCACACACAAGGAGAGAGAAGAGAGAAGCAGTTGACACACTTGTCTTGCGTTCAACAAAGAACAGAGCAGAGAGAGTGCATTAGAGTATGCAGAAAACAAGAATTATGATCATTCATAACAAGTCACAAACCGTTAAATCAGGACAGAAAAGCATAGAACATCAATAGCCTTAATATAGCCGTAATGTATGTGTAAAAAATCAAACAACCACACAATAGAATTGCACAAAACAATCTATTCATAGAGTAAGACCACTCAAGCTAAAGTGTAAAAGCACATTTAAAAGGAGCAAAAGTTAACCAATGTGCAACAAGATCACACATGTTGTGTAAGGTTTTGTCATCAGACAGTTTGCTGCTGACTCTGTTGAAGACTGTATTGTTCCTGTTAGCTATGCCAGCGTCTAAATGTAATGTAAAAAAATGGGTTCCAATAAGATTTCGTTCAGCAAATGACTGGATGGATGGATGGATTGATAAAGGGAAATGTGGTTAAATAGATAGATGGAAAGAGTGAGAGGAGAGAGAGAGAGAGAGAGAGAGAGAGAGAGACCGACAGTGTGGAGGAATGGTTGGTTGGCCAGTAATGTGGGTCAGAGTTGAACGAACTACAGTAACCCCAACCGAGTGCAAACTGCTGGGCTGAAAAGAACATTGTGTAGTACTGTGTGTGTGTGTGGTGTGTGTGTGGTGTGTGTGTGTGTGTGTGTGTGTGTGTTGTGTGTGTGTGTGTGTGTGTGTGTGTGTGTGTGTGTGTGGGCGCGCGCGTGTTTTGACCACGGCGCTGACTCAAGCTGGTTTTGGGTGCTGGTTTGACTCCCTCGGAATGTTCAGATACAGAAGCAGCACAAAACAAGCGGGTGTCACGATGATGATGATCTAAAAGTCATCTTTATCTAATGAAGTAATTGGATTAGGAAGCAATCATAATGGCAGGGGGTTTTCTTTGCGTTATTTCTCTGTTGTTGGCTTCCATGTAAACAAGACTATAATTAAATTCATTGGTGCTGAAGTTCATGGTCGGTCATAGTTCTTACATATTTTCTCTGGGCTACTAGCAAATAACAGTGCTTTTATATCTTCCATCTACATACTTGTATACAGACTGGTTAAAATGACATTTCATTCATTGAAATAAGTGCTTGTACTAGCTCTATATGTGCTGCCTTGGGGATTAAATTCCAGTCTACCAGACACTCGTCTCGCCATTCTTGTTGTCCACTCTCATATTAAAAGAATGCGTTTTTAAAATGTTGTTAGAATCTCGTCTTTACTCATCCATTAGGCTCTTCTACATTGGCACTTCTCAAAGTGGGCTTCCAAATGTACCCTTGCAAGTCTGTGACTCTGAGAATGTATAAATGGAACCAAAGGCCTTTTTACCGGTGACTTTGTTTTCAGTTGTACACTCTCAGAGTTATGGGGGGGTCCTTGAAATTCAAAATTCAAACATTTGCGACCTTCTGTTCTACATGCCTGCATGTGGTGTTCTGAACGTTAGCGTGCCCTGTTCTTAAACGTTACCTCCCTGTGTGTGTCGTGTCACAGGATTCAAGTTGAAGGACTTCCTGAAAGACAACGAAACCCTGTCCCACTTCCTCCACCACAACGCCTCGCTTCCCCATCACGCCATGAGACAGATCGTCGAGGCTGACGTCAACCTGGAAAAGGTAAAGGAAAAATACTCGGTATACTGAGAGAGTTTCTGGGGATGCATACATGCGTGCGTCACAGTGGTCTGAATAGAGCAGCGATTCCCATCCCTGTGGGTTGGGGGCGGGTAATGCCGATAATTGGCAATACAGTTTTGTTGTTTCTGGTTAAAACAAAAAGTATTATAGTAATCATTGTTATAGAGTGTTTGTTCAGTAACAGGGGCCTCCCTGTCTCTCCAGCTCTATTTTCTGTTTACTAAAGGGCTGGAGTGACGGGCAGACTTCATGAACAGAAAATACAATCTTTCCCTTCATAGTGATTATATGATATATCATATTTATCTTAATAACTAAGTTTACGGAGTAGCCTACAATATGGATGTTGCAGCAGTATGCAACTATTATAGTATAGCAATAGGCTATATATAGAATAGCCTATGTGTGAATGTGCAGTGTGATTTTGTCATATTAGACACCCGTCCGAATGCTGTATACAGTGTCTGACATTACAGCATATAAATCCAATGACCTTGACTTGACACACGGTTAAGCTCTAAACCCCCAGCAGTCAAATCCCCATGGCTGGGGTGGGGGGTGGAGGGTGGGGGTGTTAAGGATGGTGTTCCAGAACAGAATGTTTCCCCCTATCTGTTTGGTTCAGGGGGGGTCTCACCTCTCCCTCTCACTGCTCACCTTGTGGTGGTGTTGTTATTCTATTTCATGCTATATAGTAGAATTTATCCCCCGCATTTCACCCATTCTGACTATTAGGAGTAGTGTGGCTGTCTTTGATAAGGCACCTGGGAAGCAGTAAAGGGATAAACCACTTTTAAACCCTTGACAATTTGTCAAACGGACCTGAGCTGGCACTGTACTTGGTGTGGTCCTTTTTTTCCTCTCTACACCAAACATCTTTGTTGAAAACAGCCGATGCCGTTGCGACGTGTTGTGAGCTTGCAGATCGGCTATCTTCAGCGAATGCCCCCCTCCTCCCATAACATAGGGACCCTAAGGCTCATGTGGTGTCTACTTGCTCAAGGACATTGAGTTGTTTTCTTCATTTTTCCACGCTCAAGTTCAACACACATATTCCATCCCTTCTCCCGTTCTCCTTCTTTCCATCACTGATGTCTTTCTCAATGTCATCTCCCTTTCCTTACATTTTCTTCTAAATGTTCATGATCATGTGTTCAACAACAACAACCCCCCCCCCCCCCCCAAAAAAAAAAAACATCCCTTTATTTTGTCCCGTCTCACCTTTCCTGTCAGATTTTCTTTTCTCTTTTCTTTTCCATCCCTCGTTTTCGGGCGGTGTTCTGTCTCTCTCTCCTCCTCCTCTCCTCCGTCTGCGTCGGTCGCTGCTCCTCCGTTGGTGGGCTGCTTTGGTCACATGACTAACCCCTCCCCCCACCGCGCATGTCTCTCCTCACGTGCGGAGGAGAGTGGGGCTCACGCGCCCACCGCACGCGTGTCACAGTAAACACACGCGCATGCACACACACACACAGGCAAAGAGAGAGAGAGAGAGAGAGAGAGCTGTTTATCCGCTGTGATTGAAAATATGAATTTGGCCGTGGTTCAGCGTTGAGATGCGCCAGCCTCCGGTCTTACGGCGGAAAAGCTGGCAAAATAAAAGAGCATGAAAAATGTCATCAAATGAAACAGAAGAGGAGACTCGTCTGGATTACATTTGATCTGCTCGACGATGTAACCCACTGTAACCTCAGATGTTTCATACCACTGAAAAGATTATGTTAATGCTTGTGCGCACTGTGTGTGTGTGTGTGTGTGTGTGTGTGTGTGTGTGTGTGTGTGTGTGTGTGTGTGTGTGTGTGTGTGTGTGTGTGTGTGTGTGCACGCGTGTGTGTGACATCAGGATGTTTTGCCACATCTTCTGCAACATCTGTAGAACATCTTGGTTCTTGTCCCCAGCAGAAGAACTCTCTGTCCGGCTGGGAATGTCCTGGTGTTTGGGAACACTTGCTTCTCTGCCTGCTAAGTCGCAGCTGTGTGTGTGTGTGCGTGTGTGTGTGTGTGTGTGTGCGCGCGCGTGCTTGTGCGCGTGTGCGCTTGTGTGTGAGGCAGAGAGAGAGAAGGAGAGAGACAGCGATAGTGAGATGAAAACACAAAGAGAGTGGTTTATCTGTAAAGCGCATGCATGTGTTTGCGTGTGCGCTTTCATGTGTGTGCATACATGTGTGCGCGTGTGCGTGTGTGCGTGTGCATGTGGTGTGTGTTTGGCGTTGTGTCCAAAAGCACATGCCTCAGGCATGTCCCTCCGGTTCTGTTCTGTGTATCACCATAAAACCCTAAAAATACGAGACAGGCTTCCCTCACAGGATCTGTTGGTGTGGTGGAGAGACATTAACACACTGAATATAATACACAAGAGGTTGACAGTGCTCACAATGCTGGAGTTGTAACAGACATGACCTTGGCAACGTCTGTAGGTCACGTTCTGAGGGCATTTCGATCTGGGCACTCTTTCTTATTTATATATTCGAGAAGCAAAAATAAAGCAAAAATAAAGAGGTGAAACGGATTATCCTAGTTTTTCTAGGGGATAGTTTCTTCATATTTTTGCTGCAAACATCTGTAACCAACATCTTATATAACAGCTTAAGCAGGTATGACTTGTTGACTAGTTGATCGAAACATATACTGGGCGGCAGTGGCTCAGGGGTAGAGAAACCGTCCTCAGAACACGGACGGTTCCCGTAGGGTTCCCATCAGTTCGATCCCGGGCTCCCCCAGAGTATCCTTGAGCAAGACTCTGTCTGAACCCCTAGTTGCTCCTGATGAGCAGGTTGGTGCCTTGCATGGTTTCCTCCGCCATCGGTGTATGAATGTGTGTGTGAGTGAGTGAATGTAATGCACAATCTCTGTAAAACGCCTTGGATAAAGGCACTATATAAATACACCATTTGCCATATCAATGTGGGTTACTGACACCCTGTCTGTCTGTCTGTCTGTCTGTCTCTCTCTCTCTCTCTCTCTCTCTCTCTCTCTCTCTCTCTCTCTCTCTCTCTCTCTCTCTCTCTCTCTCTCTCTCTCTCTCTCCCCCCCCCCCCCCAGGTTCTGATCAAAGGCTTTGGCTTCCACCTCAGAGACCTGTGCAACACCACCTCCCTGGACGAGTTTGTGCGCATCGCCGACGGCAACGTGTCTCGCCTCACCCAGGAGATCATCTGCAACTCCTCCAGCGAGTGGCTGGACCGGGCCCAGAGCCACTTCCTGTCCAACCTGGACTTCCTCAAGCCCATACGGGTGAGCTGAGCTGTGCTGTCTATTATTAGTCTCACGTAGCCAGACTGTTGACTCCTGTGATTTGCAAACGCTCCCGTCCTGGGGTAACATCAGAAGAATGATGAGTACCCGGTTAAAGCGGAAGTGAAGCCTCCTCCTCCCTTCCGTTTCCGTCTCACATCGCTCACATTTATCCTCATATAAATAAAAATCATCTAAGCATATTTAGCTTGCTGCTTAGCAGAAATGACATTTTACATTACTCGCCGTTCAGGAGCTGTAGTTCCAGCTGTAGTTCCCAGACTTCCAAACACTGACGATAATCGTATTGTGGAGTTTTAATCGTCCTCTACCAAATCTCTTTGCCAAAAAATAGCAGATCTAAAAGCTTGTAGATTGGCTATTTTTTGGCAAATGTTCCGCCCCAGGATAATGGATGTTGGGGATATTTAGATTATTGCGATAATATCGTCAATCGTGCCAAATGTCCTTGGTCACAATAATCGTAATATGACATTTTCATATCGTCCCATCCCTACTGTCTATGTGTGTATCTGTCTGCGGTCAAAACCACTGCTGGAGTTTATCATTTAGTTCTTCTTTTTCTGTCTTTCTTATGAGCTCTCTCAACTTATATCTGATGATGAGAGCAGGCAGACAGTGGATTTGTGCAAAATTTTGATTTGTGCAAAGATTGTGGACTGCCTCCCTCCAAACAGACAAAGGCCCATTTGCACACTGTGTGAAACAGCCTTGTGAATGTGTAACTATTAAGCTTCTAGCCTTCCCCACGTCTCCTTATTAAGATGATTTATTCATTAATCCTGTGAAGCCAGAGTCAGACTGAGACTGAGAATCTCTGGGAAGAAAGAAGAAAGGAAAGACTTCAGGCTCAATGCCTGACCTTTTCACTCGTGCGTTAGCAAAAGTCTTGACGAAGGCGTTTCTTTCACCATCGCATGAACCGATCTGTCCTCCGCTGGGACGAGGTGTGATTCCTCTCCGCTTCCTGTCTGAGCAACAAAGTACAGAAAGTACAACCTCACGCTTCACTTCCTGACCCCCCTCCTCCCCCCCCTGCCCCCCTCGCTGTTGTCTGTTGTTTCAACTCAGCCGCAGCAGCAGCAGCAACGTTGCATGACCACTGGCTAGAAAGACACTGGCTTTTGGCACAGTCAGCAAAAAAGGAAAGAAAAGAAAAAGAACACACGCAAATCATATGTGGCTGTCGTCCAAAATCAGCCCTAAAATACTGCTGACTTCAGACATGCAATATATTGTCGGAAACCCCCTGTCTCCATATATTAAGAACGTTTTTTTTTCTTTTTTTTTTTCGTAAATTAATGCCCTACTCGATCATAGTAACAGATCAGATGTAGATCTGCAACTTTTTTGCTGTTTTTGAATTTTAATCTTGAAACGTAACAGTTTTGGACATATTTAAACTTTCTCTCCCCCCAAAAAAAACATACAGTAGCTCCTCGGTGACAATAGCTGACAATAGCTTAACATTTTAAGATTGTAGCTGTCACTACTGACTGTGTGGAAAACAACATGTGGATGTGTTTGGTGTTGTATATAGAAACATTCATCTATCTGCCGCTAGCACTCGTCTGCCTTTCATCGGCAGTCAGTGTTTTGCCAAATGATTCAACAATAGACGACCGAATGAAACTTCGTTCTTTTTAGAGACGGAACGGCGACATTCAGACACTTTGCCAGGCCCGGTTTAGAAAAGCTCCATTCTTACACAAACATGAGCATCTTGTCATATGAGCGGACGCCATATGCGTCACCACACACTCATTCACACTCACACTCTCACATACAGGAATAAATGTGTGCACAAGTTCTTAATAGACCTGTCACTACCCCATTATAGGAGCTCTCATTACAGTGCCTGGACAATGGGAGGCATTGAGGCTGATGTTAATGTTATGTGACGGCAGACAAAGGGAGCAGAGAGATCCTCTCCAAGCTCTAGAGTTTGGACAGAAAAGACCCGCTCATTAATTTCACAAACATTAGCCAACATTCCCGGGGCTTGAAATGAATGTCCTCCTCCGTACCCACACACGCGCGCGTGCTGGGCTTCTTATGTCTTCGCCACACACACACGCCCACACTTTCTCCTTCTCTTCGCTTCTTCTGTTTCCTCCGGACCGCACTGTAGCCTGTTCACCTTTCCTTCAACCACCCCCACCCCCCCTCATACTCCCCCTAGTCCCATAAATCATCTGACCCGAGTGTGAATCACTGTGGGGAACTTTTGGCACGAGGCGACCAGAACATTGTGCTCCTTCTCTTTGTCATCTGGAGAGGGGGGCGAGAGAGGCAGGGTGTGAGTGAGAGGCCATAGGTGATGGGTGGGAGAGAGAGAGAGAGAGAGAGGGAAATGACAGCATGATCCACACTCTCCAAGTCATTCCTTTTCGTAAATACCTACACATAAGTCATCAGTGTTTGCTAACCAAAGGCTATTGTCTGTTCTACTCTTGACAAGAACTCTTGTGTGTGCGTTTGACCACATCATAATCATTACAAAATAGATCTTGCCAACCTTTTGACTGGTTGACACTTGTAGGCCTCCTTGGCGCAAAGCCTCATCGCCTCCTGTCACAACAACCAATCGCCGCTGCCGCTCGCCATACATCAACACATGCCACTTCACGGGATGTGGAAGCGGAACTACGGTGATGGTGTGAATTTGGAGAGAGAGAGAGAGAGAGAGAGAGAGAGAGGGAGAGAAAGAGAGAGTGAGAAAGAGAGAGAAAGAAAGAGAGACAGAGACAGAGAGAGAGAGAGATATGGCAGGGACTATTCCTGGAGTGCTGTCCTTCACTGACACCGGCACTGTGTTGAGACTCAGGCATTCCTGCAGCTTAAATGTTATGTGATAGAGAGCAGCGCGTGCACACGCACACACACACACACACACACACACACACACACGCACACGCATGCACGCATCAAACGCACGTGGCGGGGGTCAAACCCGTGAGTGACCTGCATGTTGTTCTTTTTCTCTGCTCCCCCCTCCCCCTTTGACCTTTCACCTCACTGCCATTCTTCTTGCGATGTTTGTTGCTGTACGTTTGAACCTCTGACCACGTGAAAAACATCATGTGATCCAAAGAAAAGAAAACACAGTATAGTGGACTGCGCTATACTGGCCAAATCGAGGTCAGTTAAAGTTATACCATGTAACTTTTTTTATAAAACAAATCTTAAAATTGTCCTAACTGTTAAATCGCTAAAGTTTTAGAACCCCCACTCCGTTATTTTCAGCTTCTAAAGCCTTCTCTTTATATGTTTTCTATTATCCCTACCGGGGACCGGTTTTCGCGGAAAAATTGCGTCATCACACTACCGGCCAATCACAGCGAGGGTTATACACTGCCGGCCAATCACAGCGCATCTTGGAGTGGGGTCGCTAGGGCGGCCATATTTGTAGTCTCCCGTGTGTCTCTATACTCGGGTGCACGGTGAAGCATGGGTGAAGGAGTGTATCTCCGGAATGGCTGAACGCACAGCAACCAGGGACCCCTCAAAAGATAGATCTCGGCGAGGTGGAGGCAGACGCGGGGGTGTGAGAACCGAAAAACGGCCGAAAGACGCGGACGCGACCAAGGTTTGCTATAGAGCTACTGACCACAAGTTGAGCAACTTACACAGCATAGCTTTAAGCAGAAATTGGACAAATCGCGATGTGCATTAATTTGAGCAAACGTATTTTCTTTTATTCGATAAAGACGAGTAATGAACCCTTAAATAATTTTAACTCACTTGTTGGCTTTCATGTCCACCAAAGTACAGAACAGCACATTGTCATTTAAGACACACAGATGCACATGCAAATATAGCAATACAGTTTATATTTAGATCAGAAACAGAAACAAGATCCCAGCGCTGATAGCAACTCACATACACAGTATACACATGTAGTGCTGGAATGAGCTGGGGTTTTTGTTGCGTTTTGGGTGATGTGATTGTTGGTAACTAAAAGGGTCTCTCTAATGCAGGGCTTCTCAAAGTGCCTAGGGTGCCTTGGCGCAAGTCCAGGGGTGCCTCAGAATACTTTGATAATATTTGGAATTTAAGCAACGTCACTTAGACCCTCTATACTGTAGTCAAATGGACGAGTTAAAACTCTACTTAAAAAGTTATTTACAGGGGTGACCTGAGCCAAAGAATATTTTTTAGAACCACTAGCCACTGCTATAGAACCACTGCTATTGTAACAGTCCTCATCAGTCATACATCATATCTCTCTCTGTCTCTCTACAGAAGGATGTGAAGTCCGACCCCAAAGTCGTTCAAGACGTCTCCGTCGCAACGGACAGCCTTCTGGAGAGCCTGGGGGCTCTGGGTGTGGAGGTAGGAACACGCACACGCACACACGCACGCACACACGCACGCACACACGCACGCGCGCGCGCACACACACACACACACACACACACACACACACACACACACACACACACACACACACACACACACACACACACACACACACACACACGCACACACACACACACACACACACACAGTATAGTACAGTACTTGGAAATCAATCTGTTTGCTAATGATTTCTAAGAAAGTACACTTTTCCGTGGTGTAATGTGTTTGCGATGTATTCCATGTTCCATCGATTTGACATTTGTGCCTGTTTACACAAGAGCATATCTGTACATTAAGTATGACCTTTGACGTGTGCTTTCTGAGTAAAGTCGGGGCGGTAGGGCTGCACAGTATATGGCGTGACAGCGGCTGGCTTGTGGGTCACATGGGGGGGGGGGGGGGGGGGTGGCAGTGGCTCAGGGGTAGAGCGGCCGCTTGGCAACCGGAAGGTTCCCAGTTCGATCCCGGGCTCCCCCAGAGTTAGTGTCGAAGAGTCCTTGAGCAAGACTCTGAACCCCAATTGCTCCCGGTGAGCAGGTTGGTGCCTTGTATGGTTTCCTCTGCCTTCGGTGTATGAATGTGTGTGTGAATGGGTGAATGGAATGCACAATCTCTGTAAATGCCTTGGATAAAGGCGCTACCGTATATAAATGCAACATTTACCATTTACCATTTAAGTGATGGTAGTGGTATAGTCACCAGTGGTGGAACGTAAACTTAGATTTACCCAAGTATTGTACTCAACATAAAATTATGAGGTACTTTTATTTTACCTTAATATTTCCCGTTTTAGATATTTACTTTATACTTCCACTGGAGGCAGGCAGTATGGTGGTATTCCTGTTGAGATTGACACATTTCACCCAAGTTTTTTACATCTCACTCACGTCACTTTGTCTGCTGACCTCGATCAGCAACGAAATAAACAGAACATAAACAAAAATTTAAATAAAATGATTCACAGGAGGCGAGCAGTGATCACCCCATGACGTGCACTGCAATGTAGTTTCAAATGCAATACATTGCCGGTGCTTTTTGAGAGTAATAAAATAAGGAGACACGTGTAACATGTGTGATCTGGGCAGCTTGCCCCAGGAAATGTGCCAATCTCAACAGGAAACAACAGTAGGTTTAGTCTCGCGAGCCAGACGGTTGCCTCCCACAATAAATTCTCAGATGCTTCCGTCATACAGTCTGGAGCAGCGGAAGCTCTGAAAAGCTCCCAAAGGCTAATATAGCTCGCTGCAGAAACGGACATTCAAAAATAAAATGTAACGGTGACAGCTTCCTCTCTCCAGACTCTATATGGCATGCGGAGATTGTGGAAAAGTTAGTCTGGCTACGAGGCGCTACACGGCAGGAGACCGAGCTGCGTTCAGAGCTTCACGGCGTGAGATCGATCTAGCGGGGCGCTCGCACACGTGCACACGTGCACACACACGTGAGGTCACATGCACTGCGGAGAGCCAGCTGCTATTGATTGTCGACAGCGACGTGAAATAGGGTCAAAGCAATCAATAATACTCTATAGGATGCCGTAAATAAAAGGCAGCCTCATGCACTCACGTGCCCAAAAGACACACATACCTGCACGCAATGTATTTATTGCTTGTATGCGATCGAAACAGATACAAATATCCTTCTAATACTTTCAAAAACGAATTTATCATACGTGAAGGCAGATCTACAAGCTCACAACGTGACGCTTTGCACCGCGTTGTGAGCTTATAGATTGGCTATTTTCACTATTTCCTAAACATATATTTTCTAATTTATGGAATTCCTTAGATTTTCTTTTATTTATTCATGAAATTACTTTAAAAAATCCCAGATGTTTTTTTTATCATGAAAAATGAAAAATGATACCCACAAATGGGTCCCGAACCAGTGTTTGGGAACCAGTGGTCTACACTACCCTACCCAGTACCCACTGCCCACCTTGCTTCCCCTGTTTATTATGACAGCACAGCTGTGGCGCCACACACACACACACACACACACACACACACACACACACACACACACACACACACACACACACACACACACACACACACAGTGAGTGAGAGACCCCGTCTGACCTAAATGTAACCCAACCTGAGCCAGTGGAATGCAGTGAAAGCAGAGAAGTCAACAGTCAGTGACTTAGCAAAGAGTAGAGAGTGGTTCACCGTGCACGTGCACGTGCACGTGCACACACACACGCACGCACGCACGCACGCACGCACGCACGCACGCACGCACGCGCGCGCGCACACACACGCACGCACGCACGCACGCACACACACACACACACACACACACACACACACACACACGCACACACACAGTGCATACACAGGCTACACATACAGTAACCCTTCACCCCATTACTGTCTGCGCAGCTGCGGCCGGGCCGCTTCTGTTCTGCTGAGTTGACAAAACACAAGACAGCCGTCAGCTGTGTGTGTGTGTGTGTGTGTGTGTGTGTGTGTGTGTGTGTGTGTGTGTGTGTGTGTGTGTGTGTGTGTGTGTGTGTGTGCGTGTGTGTGTGTGTGTGTGTGCGCGTGCGTGTGTGCGACTGTGCGTGCGTGCGTGCGTGTGCGCGTGTGCACGTGCGTGTGTTTACCATACCCCATACTGTGTTGCCAGAGAGTATAAGTGTGCTCTTTTTTCAAATTCACTATATAGACCTATTTTTGTAATCTTTGCTTGGAACTGGGAGTGAACTGGAGTGACCCAAAGCTTCTAGCTAAAAACAACTAAACAAATAATAGAGCTATTGTTCAAATTCCAAATTCTGAGAGGAGGAATTTGAACTTGACACCCTAGCCCAAATTTCCCCTTTACATTCCCTCTGGCCGGTATTAGAAGTGCCACTACATTCCTATCTTTTATCTTCAGAAAAAAAAATAGCTCACATGTTTTTGTTTAAACGTCTTTGGATAATAAAGTGCTGAATGTTGTGTGAGCCTGGCACTTGAGAGGAGTGAACTTTAATAACCGAATCATTATCATCAGTGGTGTTGACCATGTGAAATTGATAACTGTAGGGAACACAAAGAAAAAGCAAAGCATATCCACCTCGTTATCATTGCAGGAATGACGTTAGATGTTGACTGTTGGAATAGCTGTTTGCACACTTCTGGTGATAATGTCATTTCAATTCAATTCAGCCTTCATTATTATTGTGCAGAATGAAAAACAAGTGGTCCCAAGACACATTGTAGAGCAGAGAGCAGCAACGCTTCCTCCCTTGGCGACAGCGGTGAGGCAGACACTTCCCAGTATACGGGAAAGGAACCTTGAGCAAGAACCACATGCTCTAGGGTGGGTGGCCGCCTGGGCAGCCATCTGCCATGACCACATATAGGGATGGAAGAGAAGAGAGAGAGGGGCAGATGGAGAGAGGGTAGCCTCGCGTAGCCAGGCTTACTCATCTGCGAAGAGAAAAGCAGAGAGAGTTCTAGGAGGTGGGGCTGAATTTTCCCAGAAGTTGTCTTTTTCTTCACAGTGCGGTGTCCCTGCAAACGTATTCCCCGCTGAGAAACAAATCTACTCTACGTCTCCCGCTCCGTCGGTTGCGCAATAAACAATATACAAACAAGAACACAGATTCGGACAACGTTACACCTATTAAGAGCGAGTTAAGAGCTACTATCTATTTTTCTTTGTTTCGCTGGGGAATGTAAACAGCATAACTTCCGTTAAACGCAGCACTTCCGCCACTTCCGCTAGACATTTTGGAACCAAGCGGAAGTCATTGATAGATAAGAGTAAATAATAACTTAAATAAATATGGATATGGATAAATCCATAACCAAAATAAGACAGAGACGAGCCAAAGGACAATCAATAAATTGCTGTATTGAAGAGAGTCAGACAAAGAGACAAAACAGTGAGCATACCATAGCGGCAGCCTGCTAATTCTCTCTTCCCAAGATGGTGGAAGACATACAGTATATAAAGAGTACAGTATATGACAGTAAGATCGTGGGGCTCATTGATTGGTCCCCATTTTATAACAAGAAGACAGAGACACGTAGAGTGTTGGTAACTTTCCACTAGTCAGAACTTAGTACAACCAAAACATGGTCTCCTATACTGTAAGTTCAGACGGTAGTTCACATAATATAACCTAATAAATGAATCATATAATTATGTATCATAATTCATATCTAACAATCAATATGAATTGATAAAAGGATGATATTAACCATAACAAAATACCCATCAGTCATATCTTGCCCAGGGTGGAGAGAGGGAGAGGGAGAAGGAGACAGGAGACAGAGAGAGAGGATGTAGAGAGACATACAGACAGAGAGGGAGAGAGAGAGATAGACAGGCATACAGAGAGGGAGAGTCAATTCAATGTAATTCAAAGGAGCTTTACTGGCATGAGAAAACATATGTTTAAATTGCCAAAGCAGGTGTCAAAATAAAATAAAAACAGTTGAAAATGGGGAACATAACACAGTTGGAGGGGGTACAGCATTGTGTAGAGACACAATGTGCAGTCATCAACACCAAGAAAGCACATTTTAGTTTGCCCACTTGCTAAGACTACTATTACAATGGATATTAGGTGTTAATCAAGCGCAGCATTTATCCAATAGACCTTCCATCTGTCTGTATAAGCAGATTATGTTGGTAGGTTAGTTAGTTAGTTAGTTACTTAGCCCACCCAGGCTGGCAGAGAGAGAAGATATGCCCTTTAATAACCTCGACTCCCACCACCCAACAGCCTGTTACATCCCACTTAAACCAAAGTATCTTAATAGAGCCGGAGAGGAGTCCCCCATGGGAGAGGGGGAGAAACAATTTACTGATTAAAGATGCAGTCTTGAACTTATTTCAAAATAAAATCTAAATCAGATGTGGTTTTGAACCAATCTGTATGGTACAGCAGTGGTTCTCAAACCTTTTTGACATCAAAAGTCCAGTTCCAATGCAAATATGTTCAAAATAAAATGGCGAAATGACAAATAAACATTGCTTTCTATTCAATAACAGTTTATTAGTCAAGTTATTGATGTAATTTGGTTTAATTTACAGATTAGCAGGTTCACACAAAGTCAATGGTTTGTCATTACCCATAACAGTAAAATACACATTCACATTTTCTCCTGTACCCCCTGCAGTAACCCCACGTACCCCAAGGGGTACACGTACCCGCATTTGAGAAACACTGCGGTAGAGCATGTTAAAGGTGATACACCATGAAATTTCACTTTTCCTATTTTAAAACCTTTTTTTGGGGTCCCACTAGCACCTTCTATCCTCACAAAGTCCCATTTCTGACCGATGTGTCTTTCTCTGGTTTTGAGAAGGCGAAGGTTAAAAGTATCCCACGGGTTCTCAAAACAGGCTGTTCAGATTTGCTGCCGATTGTGACGTCATCTGCCGATTGTGACGTCATCACAAAAAAAAAAAATCAAAAAAATTTTTTTTTTCAAAAAAAATAAAAAAATTCAAAAGGATTTTGGGGGGGGTGGCGCAGTTCAGGCCAAAGGTGGTACTGCAGCTGAAATGCTCTGAGAGCCATTCAAAAATGAGAGAGGCTCTCTATTCAGGAGTGGTAATTTAGCCTCAAACCTTTTGAAAAACGTTTTTGGGACATAAACAATATGACATAAATACTTTTTAAATGCATGGTGTATCACCTTTAATACATTGTAACATGTAGCCTACATCTACATTTAGTCCCTGGTTTCGGGTACAGGACTGGACTCATACCGGTTAGCTCTGTCCGAAGCTCATGAGCCCAATATACTGTATGTCACCAAAATGTGAGAGAGCCGAGTTGGAAGCCTGACGGGTGCCACAGCTACTTAAGTTCTACCGCTCTCCGTCGTTAAACTCACAGACTGTGGTTTTAATGTCTCTTGTTTAGATTAGAAAGGGTTTCTGTTT
>NC_137812.1:15087185-15182185 GCF_963921795.1 Nannobrachium achirus
TGCTTGAGAAAAAGAATATCGTTGTTGTTGTCAGGCAGAAACCTCTTATCTCCATATTATAATTTCCATTTTATAAAAGGGTCACACAAAATATCAGATCTGCAAGCTTTTGACACGTTTTGAGCTCTGCTAGCCTTGCTATTTTTTTGAAAAGTAACAGTCTTGGACATAATGAGGTTTCCACCCGACAGACAGAGAAGTTATTTTTCAATGGAACAATATCTGGCAGCCATACATGTAACTGCAGGCCATCTGTACATTCAAACAGAACACATGCCGGTGGCACGACCGTTGCAACGTGCCGCCTCATGTCAGAACTATAATGGTCTGTTGGCACACGGACGGACTGAAGACCCTGCAGTCATTGACTCGCTGCTGGGTTGCTGACAATGATGAAATGTTCAATTATGACACGTTAATGGGGGGTGTCAGCCTGACTGGTGGCTCTGCCAGTTCCTGGCCTGCACAGACCATACTGTTGCTGTCGGCCTAGGAATTGAAAAAAAAAAAGAAGAAATGTACTTGTGTTCCAATGGATCCAATGTAGTTATTATTAAGTCACAAGCTTGTAGATTGACGCACGCACACACACAAACACATCCCACGCATGTCCTCTAGGCCCCCGTCCCCACACACACACAGGCTGTTGCGGCCTGTAATGTTCCTGACTATATGGGCATTTGAAGATAGTAATCTGCGTGTCGTCAACATGACTAAAGTATAATTTACTTGTCTGTCTGACTGACGTGGCATTGGAAATGGAGGATGGAGGCTGTTATCCAGGGTTGGTAGGAGTCAATATGTGTTGATGTTTTCCTGGAACGGGCGATGGGCTAATGTGGAGGAGAGTAGAAGTATCGAATTACAGAAGATTGACAGACTGGCGCTTGTACGCATAAAACAGGTCGTATTGATCAGTCGTACTTTTCTGCAGTGTTCTTGTGTGCAAAACACAACAGGAGAAAGACAGACAGACAGACAGACAGACAGACAGACGGCAGACGGAATGAATGTTCTAATAGGCTCACAGGGGGTCTTTGAAGCGTCCAATCATCCGTCTTGATTTGATTACGGCGACATGTGGAGGACGAGTGACAATCATGTCACTCAAGAAATGCCTGCCCTTTGAAGCCAAATAAGATTTGACCTCGTTTATATTGCCCCCCCTCCCCCGCCCCATCCCCACACGCCACAACAGACAATAGAGGAGGACAGAGGAACAGATGATTTCTGTGCTGTGGTCACAGTGAAAGAACAAAGTACTCAACCCCAGTACTTGAATCTAAAGATAAAGATACTCCTGGTCAAAGTGTTAATCAACCGGAGCATTTGCGTTTAAGTGTTCAAAAGTGCAAATTACAAAGTACATTTTCTGTTCTCACATCAATGCGTTGCTGTATAACTTTCCAGAATTTATAACGAAAAGAGCTGGGAACTATACGAAGCTCACGACGCGTCGCAAGGATAACACTTTTTTTTGTTTGTGTTATCCTTTTATTCCAAGTGTGTTACTGCAGTGGTTATCAACTTGTAGGTCAGGACCCCCAGGGGGGTCCCCAAATAATGTTGAGGGGTCCCCAGATGATTAGCTTAATGTGAAACATTGTTTTGTCACTCAACAGTAAACAAACCAACATAACATTTAAGTGTAGGCCTATAGAGGGTATCTGCACATTTCTAAAGTGACAATTTAAGGACTTTTTAATACCTCTAAAATGACAAATTAAACATTGGCCAACTTGTCAAATATTAGTGGCAGAAAATTTGAAAATAGCCGATCTACATATACTCACGCCACCTCGCAACACAAGGCGTTGTGAGCATGTAGATCGTCTATTTTCACAATAGAACCATGTTGTACAAAATGTAATGCCTCAACTCTTAGTGCTCGTTATGGTCAGTTCAAATATGATTATTTTGGGGGTCACGGGCTTAAAAAGTTGAGAACCAATGTGTTACTGTACTTCCATGCTGTTTACATGTTTTTGTCAATCAATCAATCAATCAATCAATCAAAACGGGACATAGTGGGGAAGGGCTCCCCTCTGCTCTGGGAGCAACTAAATCAACTAAAATGTGCTGTCATTGTAAGGTGCTTACAAAAGTACCGTATTTTCCGGACTATAAGGCGCACTTAAAAGCCTTTAATTTTCTCAAAAAACTACAGTGCGCCTTATAGTCCAGTGCGCCTTATATATGGATCATTCATTGACATTGACATTCCCTTTAGCACAGCTCCATCTGTTTGATGCATAACGCAACGGTAGCGTCTATTATGTGCGCCTTATAGTCAGGTGCGCCTTATATATGAAAACAGTTTGAAAATAGACCATTCATTGACAGTGCGCCTTATAGTCAGGTGCGCCTTATAGTCCAGAAAATACTGTAAGTAAGTGGATAAAAGTGGATAAAAAAAGAGGCCACCATCTGTTGTGTAACAAAGCCTTTCCAGAGCTTTCCAGGCTTTTTGTCTGTGCATCAATTCTAGCTTCCCTCTGTGTGGATCACATCACGCACATATAGACACCACTGCCACCCGGTGGTCAGTGGTGTAACTTGGAATAGTAACTGTGACAGTGAAAAGAAGAAAAGAAAATACATTTAGTTGCTGCCTTTGCCCTTTGGTAATACATGGAACTTAAATGCAAGAGCTCAATATATGTAATATTTTAGCCGTAGGCAGCATCAAGGAGAACTCCCCTTTTCTTAACTCTCCTGAACATTTTATGTTGAAATAATTAGTTTTCTGTGTAGAAATCCATGTCGTACGCAGCATCTTCAGTAGCTTAAGAGTGTGCGGTCGCGCCCCGAAAATAGCTGATCTACAAGCCCTCAACAAGTCACGGCACGACAGGTTGTGAGCTTTTAGATCTGCTATTTTGTAAATGTTTTTTGCCAAAAGTGCCCTTTTAGGGAATTTCAGCCCCTACCTTTCTAACATTCTCTACTGTGTGTTCTCTGCTCTCAGACGTTGCTCCAGAACAACGCCAGCGCGGCCTTCCTGTCCGCCCAGCTGAGCGGGACGGACTGGGACGTGGAGGACGTGTCCCTCTTCCTGTCCAAGGCCTCGGAGGACGCGCGCGTCGGCGCCTACACCTGGCGAGAGGTGTTCAACGAGACCGACCACGCCATCATGACCATCTCACGCTTCATGGAGGTGTGTGTTCGCTGTGTGTGTGTTCGTGCGCACGCGTGCGTGTGTGTCTGCAGATCGGCTTCCTTTTTTAGCTTCACGATAAAAAAAATGGCAGAACATTGGAAACAACTCCTAAATTCACAAATGTGTGCACGCATGCATATTTTGAAGGATACAGGATGAACGCCACATTATATTTTCAAATACATATTTCAAATATATTTCATATAAAAATGAACCTTGTGCTTATAATTGCTACGCTCAAGTGTTGTCGCGTTTACATAACTGTTCTTTGAAAGCTGGAGCGCTAGCTCACACAAAGTACATAACGTAATGGACCCAAATAAACTCATTACCCTCAAATAAAGTGACAGACATAATACTTGTGTGTGCCTCCGTGGACAAAATAATGTGTAATTATGTTAAAACGTCCTCGTTTCCAGCGCAGTCAGACAAACACGCAACTGTCCAGATCTTAGACCCTTTGCTTTGCGATCTGTTTCAGGATGCAACAGTACAGTCAAGGCTATTAAAAGCCATGAAATCGAATCTTCAATCGCTTGGGCCCCGTCAAAAGTGTCTGGCAGTGTTCTGTGTCCCGTCTTTGTGTCTGAATGGGGTCAGTGTGTTATAAACGACAAGATCCTGGCACCAGTTAGATGTTGAAACACTGCTGTAGAGGGAAACAATGTACAGAGCCAGCATGGTGCCCTGAGGCATGCCGCTCAACTAAGATTAGACTATAGGCTAAAGGGTTTGAGTGGTTAATCAATGTTCATTCCGCAGTTTGCAGATCTATTTAGTGAGTCATTCACTCACTTAAAAGGCTGACATGTTCAATGTATGTCGGCTTTTAACAAGAAACACCCACTGCTTAATCCAGGTCATTGACCTTGTTGTTTGTTTGTCCGCTGGGCTCCTTTTCTTGTCTTGTCCCTGTGTTTATTAGTACACATAAAGGGAGCATTTAGTTCACTGACATCGCATGGCTTTGAACCCGACAAGAAAGGTCATGCCGTTCCTCACGAATAACAACTCATTAACCTACTGACTGAGCAGAATGTCATAATAACGTTAAATCATAATGCCCAGTACAGTAAATTCACGTTCCTCCCTCTCGTGAAACTGATGCTTTCTCACACTGGAAAAAGTAGGTCAGCGACTTCCAGCGTAGGAAGAATGTCATGCAGGGAGTATTAGGGGATTCCTGGAAAGTGCCTTCCAGCGTTCTCCCTGACGGTATGGACGGACGCAGCGCTAGACAAGACTGAGACTGTCTTAAGTCGGCTTAGCGGAGAGACTAATGCCGACGTTGTCATAAGGAAAGCCCTTGGAGAAGTGCTTCTCAAAGTGGATTTCAGGGACTCTCTTAGGTTCCTTTATGGGGGTCTAAATGTACTCTTATAAGTCTGTAACTTTGACAGTGTACAAGTGGAACCAGATGGACCCTGACGGTCCATTTGGTTCCATTTGTACACTGTCAAAGTTAAGAAGATACCTTCAAATTTCTACGTTTGAAAACCACTGCTTTAGAGATTCTGTCCATCCTTTTCAAGGTAGTGTGTGTAATTAGTTCACCGGTGTTTCCTTTCCGTCCAAAACTAAACAATTACCAGATTGATTCTCAGAGGATCATTCTTCGGTCACAGAGTAGTTAGACAATACTAGCAAGTAGTAGAAACTTTATGTCTTGGTCAAAGTTGGCCTGATCGATTACCTAAATACCTAATGATACACATTTTGTGTATCATTATTTTATGCTTTAACTATTGAAAATGTTTTGAAAAATCGCGAAAATTTGATTTTTGACCCGATTCTATAAGTGTATTTTGAATCCTTCTAAGATTTTTTGAAAAACGTATGTTTCTATATGTCAGCAATATGGCCAGCCATCGTCAAAGAAAAGGTCCTTTTCACTTAAACCCCAGTTAGTCTGTTCTTGAGAGACTACTATGTCAGTGGTTCTCAAACCTTTTCATGTGAAGGACCCGCAAACTGATATTTATTTGGCCACGGACCCCCATCTCAAAATATTTAGTTCCAGGGACCCCCCCAGCAAAATTTGAATTACAAACGTTTGCTTTAAAAACACATACATTCAAACTTTTTCAAAAATAGCAGATCTACAAGCTCGCAGCGCGGCACTCGGTGCCGCGCTGTGAGCTTGTATATCTGCTATTTTTCAACAGTTAAAAGCAGTCAATAATTCTAGGCCCTAAATGGGTTAAATACCTTTCTCTCTGTCTCTGTGTCTCAGTGTGTGAACCTAGACAAGCTGGAGCCCGTGGCCAACGAGGAGCGACTGGTCAACAAGTCCATGGGTCTCCTGAACAACCAGAAGTTCTGGGCAGGCATCGTGTTCCCCGACATCAGCCACAGCGACACCGGCACCGACCTGCCGCCCAACGTCAACTACAAGATCCGCATGGACATCGATAACGTGGAGAGGACCAACAAGATCAAGGACGGGTACGGACGGGCCTGGGTCTCATAGCACACACACACACACGCATGCACGCTCACACACTTTTATATCATAGGTCCTGTTTTAGTTTGAAGCTATAGCAGCACATCACTATAGCCAAGGAGGATTACTCTCATTTTAATTCCTCTGTCTGTATGATGCTGGCTAAACCCAACATGTTTGATCAAACAACTACAATAACACAATGATAGAACAACTATTCTACCTCATAATATCGGTGAATGACTTGAGTTGCAGAGGCCACTGTAATGTTGTTCAGATTCGGTATCAGAATCAGATTTGTATCGTCAGATCACACGTTTGCAGGTGTAAAGTAGTGGGTGAAATGTGTGTGAGCTCAATGAAGGAGAGATCAAGTTGATGCACACAAAATGTTTTACTTAATAAAAGATAAAACACATGCCGTTATCTTAATCTTTCCTAACCTGTGTGTGTGTTATAGGTACTGGGACCCCGGTCCCAGGGCGGACCCCTTCGAGGACCTGCGCTACATCTGGGGAGGGTTCTCCTACCTGCAAGACGTCATCGAGCAAGGCATCATCCGGGCGGTCACCGGCAGCAAGGAGAAGACGGGGGTCTACATCCAGCAGATGCCCTACCCCTGCTACGTGGACGACATGTAAGATGATGACCATGTTGATCTCTACTGGGAAAGAGAGAGAACCTTTTAGACTGGGAGCTTCTCAAAGTGTGAAGCGGGTCCATTTGGTTCCATTTGTTCAAGGACCCCCAGAATTACATGTATTTGGCCACAGACCCCCATCTCAAAATATGTTGTTCCAGGGGGCCACCCAGAAGCAAATATTTGAGTTACACATGTTCACTTTAAAAAATATACATTCAAAAATAGCAGATCAAAAATAGCAGATCTACAAGCTCGCAGCGCTGCACTCGGTGCCGCACTGTGAGTTTGTATATCTGCTATTTTTCAATAGTTAAAGCATTAAACAATTCTAGGGTTAAATGGGTTAAAAATACAAATAAACACGCAAAGACAAATTAAAACAATAATAAAATATCATATCGTCGTATCTCCAAGTTTCAAACGTGTACGTTCTTTCGCAAAGCAAAGCCCTGCTTCATCATTACAAGGCTGTTGCACAAAAGTAGTGAAAACAGCAGATCTACAAGCACACAACGCCTCGCGCCGCGAGGCGTTGTAACTTGTGTGCTTGTAGATCGGCTGTTTTCACTAGTTTAAATCATTTTTAAAATGATGAATGCAAAACGAACGGTTTTGGACATCACCCGACAACAACGAAATCTTCTCTCTCTCTCCCCCCACAGGTTCCTGCGTGTGATGAGTCGCTCCATGCCTCTGTTCATGACGTTAGCGTGGATGTACTCGGTGGCCATCATCATCAAGGGCGTGGTCTATGAGAAGGAGGCGCGGCTCAAGGAGACCATGAGGATCATGGGCCTGAACAACGGCACGCTGTGGCTCAGCTGGTTCATCAGCAGCCTGATCCCGCTGCTCATCAGCGCCGCCCTGCTGGTGGTCATCCTGAAGGTGAGTGGCACGCAACTGTAACTCCATCTACGTTGTTATACCTTTCAATCCTTTCTGCCCAAAACCAACCCAAAACAACCCAGTTGGCCTATTGGTAAGGCCGACGGAAATGGAAGTGGATGCAACTCAAAGTGAACTTTACTCGGGTATCTAGTTTGTCAGACCTAGCCTGTCTTAAATGGGCGACCATGGCCAAAACTCAATCGAAAATCACCGATCGAAAATATGTTTTGGTTTTGGCCATTACCTCTGGAACGGAAGGTCCAATCAAAGCTTGTTGAATGCATAACTTTGAGGACATTAAATGTATAGTAGTATAGGGCCTTAATTTTCAGGCCCGTTGAGAACTCTTAAGTTTAACCCCTCCAATCCTCTCTTTCTGTTTCAGATGGGTAACCTGCTGCCCTACAGTGACCCCGGTGTGGTCTTCCTGTTCCTGGGTTCCTTCGCCGTGGTGACCATCATGCAGTGCTTCCTGATCAGCACGCTGTTCAGCCGTGCCAACCTGGCGGCGGCGTGCGGCGGCATCATCTACTTCACCCTCTACCTGCCCTACGTGCTCTGCGTGGCCTGGCAGGACTATGTGGGCTTCGGCGCCAAGCTGGTGGTGGTGAGTAGAGCAGTGGTTCTCGACCTTTTCAGGACAATACCCCCAAAATAATCATATTTTAACTGGGGATATCCCCAACCCTGACAAGCACTTAAGAGTTGAGGCATTAGCCTACATATTGTATAACACGGTTCTATTGTGAAAATAGCAGATCTACATGCTCACAACGCCTTGCAACGCGAGGTGTTGTGAGCATGTAGATCGGCTATTTTCACAATTTCTGCCTCTAATATTTGGCTGGACGGTTACTATAAAATAGGTCTGACCATAGCTGAACGGGTAATATAAAATAGGGCTGGCCATAGCTGAACGTGTAGAATAAACTCATAAAGGAGTGTGTCATATCTGATCATTTCCTCCCTCCTCTCTCTGTCTCTCAGAGCCTGCTGTCCCCCGTGGCGTTCGGCTTCGGCTGCGAGTACTTTGCCCTGTTCGAGGAGCAGGGCGTGGGCATCCAGTGGTCCAACCTGCTGGCCAGCCCCATGGAGGAGGACCAGTACAACCTCACCACCTCCATCTGCCTCATGCTGTTTGACGCCTTCCTGTACGCCGTCATGACCTGGTACATCGAGGCTGTGTTCCCCGGTACGTCAACCTGGTCATCAGAAGAATGCTGATGATTGTAATGATGTTGTGGTTATGTGATGTCTACGTTGTATACTGTTGGTGGTGATGGGTCAAACATGATGTTTACTGATGTTTTACTGTGTCTAAAACCAGGCATGTACGGGATCCCTAGAGCCTGGTACTTCCCCTTCACCAAGACCTACTGGTGTGGAGAGGAGTGCAACAAGAACCTCTCGTCCTCCTCCGGAAAGCAGGGAAACGCTGAAGGTACAATCATCACAATTTCGGCATTTAGCAGACACTTAGAACAAGCAGCAGTGTAGCGCCTCAAGAAACTAGGAATGAACCTAGCATCTGTTTAGGTAAATTGCATTCATAATCATAACCAAGATTTGTCTGCGTGGTAGCTATATGTTGATCAGTTGCTAGCATCAATCGAGGCAGAATGTGTGGCAGGAAGGGATACAAGGAGAGATGCTCTACTGGTTGTTTTAAACATTACTCCAGGGCTCAACGCTGGGAAGGAAATATATTCCATATAGCAAAGCATGGTCATTATCAATGTTCCTAAGACGACGGCCTATGTTTGTTCTGTGCGCAGCGGTGTGCATCGAAGAGGAGCCGTCCCACATCGAGCCAGGCGTGTACATCAAGAACCTGGTGAAGGTGTACAGCCACGGGAACAAGCTGGCTGTGGACGGACTGAGCCTGGGCTTCTACGAGGGCCAGATCACCTCCTTCCTGGGACACAACGGAGCTGGCAAGACAACCACCATGTAAGATATACACCTTTGAAACATTTTAAAAGTGAAAGTTAGAGTTTTACGTTTGGGGGGGAGGCAGATTAGTTTTTCTCTTATTGTTTTACTAATTGGCTGCTTCCTCTCTCCTCGTCTCCTGATAGGTCGATCCTGACGGGGCTGTTCCCGCCTACCTCCGGCACGGCGTTCATCTTGGGTAAAGACATCCGCACGGAGCTCAGCGCCATCCGACAGAACCTGGGCGTCTGTCCCCAGCACAACGTCCTCTTCAGCATGTACGTATCCCCACATCCCTGGTGCTCAACCCAACATGGAGTCTTTAGCAGGTTCCAAAGGGTCCTCAGCTAAATCATTAATAGTTGGGAAATAAATGAATGCTTACGGGTCTATAACTCCAAGAGTGTCATAATGTGACAGCCCTGTTTGGTTTCATTTGTACTTTTGGAGTTATATTAAAACTTGAGGATTTTACACTGTAGATTGTTGTCCCTTAGGGGTTGAAAAAATCATATCAAACAGGGGCCTAATGGGGGTCCTCGAAATCAAAAAGGTTGATTCACAACCTTTGTAATTTCAAGGACCCCCATTAAACCCCTTCTCTACCAGATCACAGATTACCCCTGACTTTTTAAACGGTGTACGCATGCACTGATTGTACGCTGTCTCTGTGTTCTCCTCCATCCCAGGCTGACCGTGGAGGAACACATCTGGTTCTACGCCCGTCTGAAGGGTCTGTCAGAGGAGAAGGTCAAATCGGAGATGGAACAGATCGTCAGCGACATCGGACTGCCTCACAAGAGGAAGTGCCGCAGCAACACACTGTCAGGTGAGCCTTCTGCTTAAATCCTCCTGCCTTTAACAGTAAGCGTGCAACAGTAAATCCATGCTTTTATTCCTCAACATCTGAGGATGTTTTCCATGTGTTGTGATAAGCTCCATGTGTACACGGGTCAAGCTTTTGCAAAGGCGTGACTGATCTGACCGATCCGTTTTCTTTTTTCTTTTTTTTTTCCTTTTTCAGGAGGCATGCAGAGGAAGCTGTCAGTGGCATTGGCCTTCGTTGGCGGGTCGAAGGTGGTGATCCTGGACGAACCCACGGCCGGGGTCGACCCGTACTCGCGCAGGGGAATCTGGGATCTGCTGCTCAAGTACAGAGCAGGTAAACATATGTTTTTCAGCAGCAATAACCAACCTGTGGACCGCGAGGAAGTGGGCACCCAAATAACCCAACCTCAAGACCTGAGGCCGATTCGACTAATAAATCTAAATCTGCAGTTATCACACTTTCAAGATTTGTCAAAAATGTTCAAAAATTTCAGATGTATAAGCTTGCAACACAGGCACGAAGTGACACGCTGTTAGCTTTTATCATCTGCTATTTCTTTTGAATAGCCAGGAAAGAGTGATTCCTCTCGAAGCCTGTTTAGGAATCTCGGTAATCTCCACCGGAAAATCTCCACCCCGCCATTTCTCAGCCTCCTAACATCCTGTCCCTCCCTTTCCTGTGTGAATGTCAGGTCCAATGGTGGACAAAGTACATCAAGTATAGATGGGTCAGTGACGTGACGCCCCAAAAAATGTGTTTTTAAAAAAACTTTAAATTGCAGGCATAAAAGTTATTTACTTTTGTTCTACTCACTCTCAACCTTATGGAAATACATTTTGTTTTTAGATATTTTATTGGAATCAGACTTTATTCAGCAGTTTGTTGTACTTGTGCCTAAAATCGTCATATGGTGTGACATGAAAATAATTGTTCATAAAATGAAAATGGAGTACATCTTTCTTAAGTTACTCACTTTATCAAAGTCCTTTATCATAACTAACCAGTGATCCACTATAGTTTTTTGAAAATGAATTATATCTGTATATTTTTTTCATAATCGACACTCTGTGTGAGGCCCATGTTTATGATCTTACAACATATTTTAAATGTATTCTGTCAAAACTTTCTCTAAAATTACACAAATATTTGTGACTCTTCCTGATAATATTCTCTATGTAATCCATAAACATTTTTTTGGTTTAATCATTAATAAAGGTATGATTTCTCACTATTTGGAATGTCACACCAAATGATTTAGTGTCACACCGTATGATCATATCTTCATGTGTCAAAGCAAACTGTGTTTTAACCTACCTATTAGTGAGTACTGAACTTTACTGATTGATTAAACAATTACCCAGGATAACATGGCCTTAATATTTCTGAACAGGATATTATTGTAGGGCTTTAACATGGGATAAGAAAGAATTGTAGTAGTAGATGGATGATGAGGATGTGCACAGGAATGCTACGCACACCTAAGTCTTCTGCCGGCCCACGGCAGAAGGATCCTAAAGGGACAATAAGGCGCATAGCCACACTTGGAGCCAAGGCATTGAAGGCAACATTTTATTAACACCAATTAGTGGAAACAGAACTCAGCATTCAGGTAAATTGCTTTTTTCCGAAGTCTCCTGAACTTGAACACAGCATTTTGTGTTGAACAAATGTAATTAGGAATCATGACATTACACCACATCTCCACTAGCTAAAGAGTGCTGGGTTGCGCAACTCCGAAAATAGCTGATCTACAAGCTCTCGCAGCACAACGTGTTGAGAGCTTGTAGATCAGCTATTTTCGCTAGTTTTGTCTCGGGTCCTACCTTAACACTGTCCACTGTCCAGTCCAGTGAGTGAAAGTACAAAAGTATTAGATCAGATTAGATTATACATTTAGACTGTATTGTACATCAGCCAGTCGTATTTGGTGAGGGTAGCAAACCGGCTGCCTTGTTGCGGTTCTGCTATGCCACAGACAACCTCCTGCTCTTCGTAGAAAATGCAGTCTCGCCCCTTTGGCTCCTCTCTCCTTGCTGGGTCATTGTTTAGTTTCTCCCTGTACTTTCTCGTTCTCTCAGCACTTGTCATTTTCCAGCTGACAAAAGAAAATGGAATGTATAGTTTAAGACAAAGAGAAAATATTGTTTAGATTGAAACAATATGTTAAGGTTTCTGTGAAGGGGTTTCTGCTCTGTCTGATGAATTTGAAGTATCACTGAATGAAGCTAAATTACATTTTATGAAAAAATGTTTAAAACAAATGTTTAAATGTACAAAAGAAACATGGAACTTTGTTATTTGTTGTTATATCTGTAGTTAAATACAGTATAAATCATATGGTGTGACAGTCAAGTCATATGGTGTGACAAGCAGACATGTCACACCATATGATTAAGTGTCACACCATATTACTGTTTTCTCCATTTAGGTTTACCTTGAGGCTACTATGTACACATTAGCATGCTAACAGCATGCTAGCTATAACAAAGCAGCCTAGATCTACATGGAAATATGACCAAAACTTCAAATAACTTAAGCTTTTTTTAAAGAAAAGGTGTCACACCAAAAGACATCCAGAATGGTGAGTTTGTCAACGTTTCAGCAAGATGGCATTTCATGAAAATGTTAAAATCATAACTCACCTCAGACACCTGTCTTGCAGTTGTGCTGGGAGTGCTGAATAGCCTTACAGAAGAAGGACCTCTCTAGCCAATAGGTGTCCAAATAATTGCCTGTTTAATTTTTCCAAACTAGTGTCACACCAAATGATTTTGGGTTGGGGGACAAAATGTTTTTGATCAGAAATGACTGAAAACATTATGCTTTGACTTTGAAAAGATATAGGCTCAAAATAGACATTTTTTTTAGCCTAAATTCATTTTCAAATGATTTTTAGCAATTCTTTTTCTTAGTTTTATTCAAGTTCCCACTTTGAGAAACAAGGTCAGGACAGTCACACCATATGAGTTTTGCCATGTTTGGTTGAAGATTCTGAAGAAATGAGGAATGAAATGTTTTAATCTTGAGTAAGTTCACATAAAGCTTAATGTCCTGCACAATATTCAGAAGGTTTTTGACAAATATATTTTTTATTTATACATGTTTGACACCGAGGACAGCGAAAACGTTACGTCACGTCACCCACCCAGATACAGCCGGTCAAATATTACTGAACCACGAGTGAAAGTTGCTCATTCAAATTTGTAATTGTGTTAAGAGTACTTGCTTTTTAAAACATGTACCTTTAAGTACAGTAGTCGTAGTAGTACAGTAGTAAAATGTCCTTGGTTCACTGTCCTCAGGTCGTACCATCATCCTGTCCACGCACCACATGGACGAGGCGGACATCCTGGGCGACCGCATCGCCATCATCTCCCACGGCAAGCTGTGCTGCGTGGGCTCCTCGCTCTTCCTGAAGACCCAGCTGGGGACGGGCTACTACCTGACCCTGGTGAAGAGGGACTTCGACCTGTCGCTGCACTCCTGCCGCAACTCCGCCAGCACCGTGTCCTACAGCAAGAAGCTGCCGGGAGAGAAGGTGAGACGACTTAACACGCTCGCTCACTGCCCTTGACGCCATACAGAGTCTCCAGCTGTGTAAATGCTTCCCAAAGCGAGATGTTTTCCTCACGTTTCTAATAATCTACTTTATTTTAATTGTTGTTATTGTTTATTTTCAGGAGGACAGTCTCTCCGAGAGCAGCATCAGCTCTGATGCTGGTCTGGGCAGCGAACCGGAAAGTGAGACCACCACCATTGGTAAGACAAAATGTTTAATACCACTTTTAATTTTTCATACTATTATATTGGAGTTTTTTGCAAAATGACAATCACGTCAGAGTATAACAGACAACTATAAAGTATAAAACAAGAAAAGACAATAACAGATAATTTGAATATTCCAGACGATTCAAATAAAACATTGTTACACAGACTTACAAACAAAAACAAAACGACAAAAAACACTCTTGCCCTCATACTCTCCCCAGCACAAATCGTGCCCTCTCCCCTTATGCCCTCTGTCTCCTTAATCAACAGTATTGTTTTATATTGATCATAAAATATGAGAAATACAAACGTAACATCAACCCGATTTCCACAGTCACTTCTGATTGACAAGAAAGACATTGTGAAGATGCTGATGCTGATGTTCTGGGTTCTTTGTGCAGACGTGTCGCTCATCTCCAGCGTGATCTTCAAGCACGTGTCGGAGGCCCGCCTGGTGGAGGACCTGGGCCACGAGCTGACCTACGTGCTGCCCTACCAGTCGGCCAAGGACGGAGCCTTCGTGGAGCTCTTCCACGAGATCGACGACCGCCTCACCGACCTGGGGATATCCAGCTACGGCATCTCTGACACCACCCTGGAGGAGGTGCGATCACTGTTTTACTTTACTGTGCATCACATGGATCTCACGTTAGGGTCCAGGGACCACCTCAGGGTCCCTTGACAGGGTTCCAAATTGGTCTGTAACTCTGAGATTGTACAGATGGAACCAAATGGACTCATACGGGTCCATTTGGTTACATTTGTACACTCTCAGAGCCATGGGAGTTGGTTTTAGAAACCCTGTTGTGCATGCTACTCAAGCATTCCTGTGTTCTTCAGATAAAAAAGTGTTACACAGACTGCTTGTTTTCATCTGATCTGAATCCAATCTCTGATCTCTCTGTGTCTCTGCAGATCTTCCTGAAAGTTGCTGAGGACAGTGGTGTGGACGCGGCTGAGCTCTCAGGTGAGACTTACTGTCAACAGAAGATGTAGAATTATGATCTGTTCAAATAAGTGACACAAATTATGAAAGTGTAAGGACCTCAAACAACTAAATAACTCCTGCTTCCTTCCACCGTGCAGACGGCGTGGTTCCCACCAGGACCCGCCGGCGTCGCCATGCCTTCGGGGACCACCAGAGCTGCCTGAAGCCCTTCACCGAAGACGACTTCCCAGACTTCAACGACTCTGAAGTTGACCCAGGTACATTTTCACACACCATAGGCCCAGCGGTGCATGTTTCTAACATAGCAAAAAAAAAAAAAAAAACATCACACTGCGTGCTGTGAGCTGACGTTGTGGTGGTGTCTCTGTTCCGTGCAGAATCCCGTGAGACAGACTGGCTGGGCGGAGCAGACGGTAAAGGTTCCTACCAGGTCAAAGGATGGAGTTTGATCAGACAGCAGTTCGTGGCTCTCCTCTGGAAACGCTTCCTCTACGCTCGGCGCTCCAGGAAGGGCTTCTTTGCTCAGGTAAAAAAAAAAACACTGCTGATCTTTGTGATGCTGCACATTTCCATGTGGTGTCACAAAAATCCATATAAATTGGGGGGGGGAAATCGGTCGATCAAAATTTGTGAGAATAGATTAGCAACCGTGACCTTAAAATCAAATGTCAAATTGCTATTAAGAGTGCACTGCAGTTAAACGACAAGCCACTAGATGGCAGAACTTTACAACAACATTTTCCACACTGCAAAAAGCCACCAGGATTAGAATTGAGAATCAAATTGAATCGAATTATCTGAAAAAATTAAAATAAATACGAAATATTTAATTTGTGACTTGTGTGTTGTTGGAGCATATCCTAATAAGTATATATTTGTTTCTGTGTGATCCAGATCGTTCTTCCGGCTGTGTTCGTGTGCATCGCCCTGGTGTTCAGTCTGATCGTCCCTCCGTTTGGAAAGTACCCCGCCTTAGCCCTGCAGCCCGGCATGTACGAGCAGCAGTTCACCTTCATCAGGTGAGGAGGATCATCTGTCATGTTCATGATTCTCAGTTGCTATTCGCTGACTGAAATGTTTGAGAAGTCTGCCATAGATGAGTGCTATGTCTCTGAAATACACTCTTACCTCTAGATAACAATGTGTTTTTCCTTCCCCCAGTAATGACGCTCCGGAGGACAGTCACATCAGCAAGCTACATGGAGCTCTGACGGATAAACCAGGCTTTGGTACTCGCTGCATGGAGGGAGAGCCCTCAATGTGAGTCATCCAACTGGCAACACTAAGATTAACAACAACAAATAATCATTGAATATCGTTTTCAGGACATGGAAAATGTATCTGGATGTTTATAAAACCCACTACACGTTTAAACCATGTCCAGTTCCACTTAAAGGGGTACTGTCACCTAAAGGGGTTGAGGGGCAGATTACACTGTGACATGAGCTTCTCTGAAAACGTTCTGAAACAGTCTGAAGCTCATGTCACAGTGTAATCTGCCCCTCGCCCCCCAACAGCAGCTGACCAGTACAGTAAGTAGTCATACAGTCAGGCTATACAGACAATTAATTTGATTGGCTTATAATTGTGCATCCCCACAATTACATCATCAAAATATAGACGTGTTTTTAAAGATGATTCTTAAAGTGAGAGTAACCCTTTAGGTGACAGGCCCCCTTTAAAAGAAATTCAGGAAAAACTAATGCAGATCTACAAGCTCACAACATGTTGCATCGCGAATCGCGATACGTTGTGAGCTTGTAGATCGGCAATTTTTGCTACTTTTGTGTGACACTGTAGTAGTCTATGACAAAGTATGACATTAACTTACCCTTTCCCTCTTTCTCTCTCCAGCGGCCTTCCCTGCACGGCGGTAGAAGACGATTGGTCGGTTCCGCCCGTGCCTCAGAGCGTGCAGGACATGTTCACCAATGGGAACTGGAGCATGGAAAACCCCTCCCCCCTGTGTGAGTGCAGCTGTGACGGACGCAAGAAGATGTTACCCGAGTGTCCCGCGGGAGCCGGAGGCCTGCCGCCCCCACAGGTACGCTCCCACACACACACACACACGCAGGCACACACACACACACACGCACACACACGCACATGCACACACACACACACACACACGTGTAGCAAAGTAGCTCAGCCTGAAGTCGATATAAGCCTAATATATTTCCGGGACAAGGATGTATTCCCTCTTGCCCCTGTTTGGTCTCCCACACGGGTTGAAATCCCGGGTTCGATACCCAGATGTTTGGTTTCCCACATGGGAGAGACGCGGATTTGAATCTCCGGCCTCCGGAGATTCCGACACGCACGCACACGCATGCACCTACGTACGAATGTACAGTACATGCTATTAGATAGGCACTGCAGCTATGCACACAAAACATACATCATGTATTTTACTGCTTTACTCAAGTCCTCTTTGGGTGTGTGTGTGTGTGTCTATGTGTAGATGAATATCAGCGAGACAGTCACGCTCCAGAACCTGACGGGCAGAAACATCTCTGACTACCTGGTCAAAACCTACGCTCAGATCATCGGAAAGAGGTACGTTACCCTGCCCTGACTGCCAGCACCACAACGTGTCGCATCACAACTTAGAGAATAATCCATGGTTGCACCCTGGTTGCATTTGAAAGGTTAAAACTTTTTTTTGGAGCGGTGAAAGCGCTCCCAATGAACAGGTATATCCGTGGGTATGTGGGTGGCTGGGTGGCTGGCTGGCTGGGTGGGTGGCTGGCTGGCCGTGTCCGTAGCCTGGGCAATACCTTGAGTGGCCACACACAACACACTAGTTAAAGGAGGGGCGCTGTTTTGTGCAGGCCAGGCACACTCACCACTCACTCACAGGCACAGTTTACACTCACTCACTCACTCACATAGGGTACAGCTGCTCAAATTCACCGCTCCACTTCGAACCGAGGTTTGATTTTTTATAAACTCGTCCATTAACTCGTTTTAAAATGACATTATCGATCCTCTCCCCTCACAGTCTGAAGAACAAGATTTGGGTCAACGAGTTCAGGTACGTTTTGAGTCAATATCTGTAGGAGTAGTTTCTTGTTCATTTTGCTTCGTATTATGTCTGCCTGTACCCGTCCGCTCCACTGATATTAAAATGAGCATCCCTTCATGCAGATACGGTGGCTTCTCATTGGGCGCCAGGAGGTCGCAGTTCCTCCCCCACGGCGACGATGTGGACGACGCCATCATTCAGCTGAGGAGACGCTTCCGCCTGGAGAGAGTACGTCACAGACGCTTTCATTCTGTAGACGATAACGATGTTGTCCACTACGTTTAACATCCTGTTTGTAACCGTTGCTCTGGGAAACCAGGGCAAGTAGTAGTAGTGGTAATAGTAAATGTGCTAGAGGTGTAAACCAGCTGACAGGATGGAACTACAGTATCTGGATTATGGATTGATTGATTGAATACTTATTAGCAGTTTGTAAGAAAAGTACAGTTAAATACAAGGTCGGCTGAAAGGACTTTAAACCCAAGAAAGCCTAGCAAGCCTTTGTACTCAGTTCATCGAAACATTTAATGAAAGACAAAACTATCTGGAACTATCTGGATTATATGCTTTATATCCTGAAGTTCACATATTTTTTGACAATTTTAAATTAAGCCTCCCTTCCTCTCTCTCTCTCTCTCTCCCTGCAGGGAACAGCGGCCGACCGCTTCTTCCGCAGTCTTTCCAGTTTCATCCAGGGGTTGGACACTAAGAACAACGTCAAGGTAAGAGTGCACACACAGGCACAGGCACAGGCACACGCACACGCACACACACACACACACACACACACACACACACACACACACACACACACACAGGTCAGTGGTCCCACAACAAGCAGTGTGAACCCGGGTTGCCTCATTGCGTTGCGTCTCTCCTCTGCCCCCTCAGATCTGGTTCAACAACAAGGGCTGGCACAGCATCGGCTCCTTCCTGAACGTCATGAACAACGGCATCCTGAGGGCCAGCCTGCCCACGGGCAAGGACCCCAGCAAGTTTGGCATCACGGCCTACAACCACCCGCTCAACCTCACCAAGGAGCAGCTGTCCCAGGTGGCACTGTGAGTATACGGAGACCAGGAGGAGGGCTTAGCATCATGGGCTGGGGGTCTTCTTATGTCAAATCCTCGGTTGTTCATTCTGAGACAGTACAACATCAAACCAAATAGACCCGTAAAGGGTACACGTGGTAGTGGGGTGTGATGGGGCTCTGCTGTTGGTGGAGATGCACCGAGCCACTCCCTTCACCACCAACAGCAGAGCCCCAATCACACCCCACTACCACAGTACATTTACAAGTGGATGAATTAACAAGGATGATTACAAAGTGTCCTGTATCCAGAACTGTAAAAACTGAGTAAAAATCTCAAAACAAGGTACTCTTTGCTACTGTACAATTGGATGACAATGTTAAGTTAATTGACAAAAAAAAGTACCCGTTCACATGGCAGAACATTTTTTATTTTTGCTATGCTTTGTGCCTTATTTATTTATTTATTCTCCCAAAAGCAACACACTATTTAAAACAGTTCATACCCCTGATCTGAACTCAGATGTACACAGAAAATGTCTGAGTGTTAAAGTAACTCTGAAAGTGTAAACCCAGACTCAGTTTTTTTTGCTACTTTGATGTCTCATCTCAGAGTTTCTCTGGATGTCCACACATCCTTGCTACATTTCCTCACATTCCTCCATCTCTCTCTCCCTCCTCTCCCGTCCAGTATGACCACGTCGGTGGACGTGCTGGTGTCCATCTGCGTGATCTTCGCCATGTCCTTCGTCCCGGCCAGCTTCGTGGTCTTCCTCATCCAGGAGCGCGTCAACAAGGCCAAGCACATGCAGTTCATCAGCGGAGTGCAGCCCATCCTCTACTGGCTGGCCACCTTCGTCTGGGACATGGTGAGACTATTCAACATGATCAGTTCAGTACAGCCCAGGCCTGGGCCTCTGGCACAGTGGTCCAGGCTGTCCTGGGCTGATAATCTGTAGTGACAGTGCATCACAGGTTCGAGTCCCGATCCCGACAACCTTTGTTTTGCGCAATACCCCCCCATCTCTCTCTCCCATTTCCTGTCAACCTACTGTATACCTATCAATAAAGGCATAAAAAGCTGCCTTAAAAAATAAGTAAAGTACAGTTCAATACAAGGTCTGCTAAGAGGATTTTAAACCCAAGAAACCCAAGAAAGGGTCCTTTGTACTCAAATCACTGAAACATTTAATGACAGACACAATACTTTAATATAGCTGTAAGAGTGTACAAATGGAACCAAATACAGGTCCATTTGGTTCTGGTTGTACGCTCTTTTACAGATCTGTAGTACGGGTTCATTCGTGCCCCCTCAAGGAACCCTGAGTGTACCTGAGAATTGAGACTGATGTTTTTTTCTTCTTCTCGCTCCTCTCCTCAGTGTAACTACATCGTTCCAGCCACCCTGGTCATCATCATCTTCGTGTGTTTCCAACAAGAGGCCTACGTCTCCTCTACCAACCTGCCAGTGCTGGCCCTGCTGCTCCTGCTCTACGGGTGGGTCTCACACACACACACGCACGCACGCACGCACGCACACACACACACACACACACACACACACACACACACACACACACACACGCTAGCATGCCTGATGGCACCCTGATGTTATTATTTATGTTGTGTCTCGTCCAGGTGGTCCATCACTCCTCTGATGTACCCAGCCTCGTTCTTCTTCAAGATCCCCAGCACCGCCTACGTGGTTCTGACCAGCGTCAACATCCTCATCGGCATCAACGGCAGCGTGTCCACCTTCGTTCTGGAGCTGTTCGGAAGCAACGTAATTATTTTAGTAGCTTTGCTACGAGAAATGAGCAGCATTTCAGGTTTTACGTAGTAATGAATCAGCGGAATGTTAGCTGACCTTCCCTGTGTGTGTGTGTGTGTGTGTGTGTGTGTGTTCCAGGAGGTGGGAGGTCTCAACGACATCCTGAAGAACGTGTTCCTCATCTTCCCTCACTTCTGTCTGGGCAGAGGGCTGATCGACATGGTGAAGAACCAGGCCATGGCCGACGCTCTGGAGAGGTTTGGTAAGAAGAACAACATCAAATTACTTAATACTTACTCGCTCACATTCATAACAGCTGACACTGCAATGCCCTGTTGACCATTGGTTCACTTCCGGGGAAATGCGAGGCGTTGGTATTCTGGGGGGTGGCGGCCTGAGGTTTGGGAACCCTTGATCATTGCTGTTTAAAACGAGATTTTTTTTTCCTTTTTTTGCTTATTTGGTAATTGACAGACAGACAGACAGACTGACTGACTGACAGACAGACAGACAGACAGACCTAGATCGGTCACTCGATTACAGTTTACAGTTTAGGCATTTAGCAGACGCTTTTAATCCAAAGCGACTTACAATAAGCAGATACAAAACATCACAAGATAATATGTCAGTACCTCAACAGCAATATAACAAGTGCAAATGGATATCTATCTAGAAAAAAAAACACAATATAATCAAAGTTCTAAAAAAAAAACTAAAGACAAATGCTAACTATCTTCATGTATGGCCATTGATTTTCTGTAGTGCTAAGGGTTTAGGTGGATTGATCTAGGTCTTTGTGTAAAGATATAAACAAGAGGAAATTGTCATGTCTTTGTCATGATTTGATTGTGTTTTAAATGTCTTTTTCGTGGTGCTCCTCCAGGCGAGAACCGCTTCCGCTCTCCTCTGGCGTGGGACATGGTGGGGAAGAACCTGTTCGCCATGGCGGTGGAGGGAGTGGTCTTCTTCACCATCACCGTCCTCATCCAATACCGCTTCTGCATCAAGAACAGGTAGGCGGGACTCTTACACTTCTCAGTCCATCCTCAGAAATGGTTTCATTTATTTACAACCACGCCAGTGGCTGCAAATCACTCGCCCATCTTTTAACATCTGTACACACAACATAGCAACAACATACCAGTTGACATATTCAGCCAGTTAGCATTTATCTTTAACCCATGAACCCTAGCGTCCCTTTTCTTGGGCTAACATTCGATGAAAGTAGCAGATCTACAAGCTCGACAACAATGAGCCACAACATATCACAATGTGACGCGTTGTGAGCTTGTAGATTGACTATTTTTGTGTAGAGCAAAAACAACTAAATATAGGGTTTAAGCAGTTAAGCGCATTAATCGTCTTATTGGGATTTTGGTCATGTCATTCATTGGCAGAAATTAGAAGAAAGAAAACATGCCAAGGCCTTTATTCTTTATATTGGTTTGTATGGCAATGTTGCACAGACACTGTCACAGACACAGTCTAAGACACAGACACCAATTCAGACACCGTCGTACGACAGTGCCAGGCTTACATCACGTCATATCTCTCACCTGTTTTACCTGGAGGGTTGACCTTGCCTTGTGTCTGTCCCCGGTGTCCCCAGGTCGTCCAGCAGCCACCTGAAGCCCATCGGGGAGGAGGACGAGGACGTGGCCAGGGAGAGACAGAGGATCCTGAGCGGAGGAAGCCAGTCCGACATCCTGGAGCTCCGCGAGCTCACCAAGGTCTACAAGCGCAAGCAGAAGCCCGCCGTGGACCGCCTGTGTGTGGGCATTCCCAGAGGAGAGGTGAGACACATCAGAAACTACATCTCTTATCAAAGCAATGGTCCTTTATTAACAATTTTGCTGCCATTTTAAACATAGCTCTAGTAAGCAGCTGCCAAATTGTCCTTACCTTTTAACGTGGGCACGCGCACGCATCGTGCACAATCTGTGCGCGACTCATCTAGTAGACTGTAGACTCGGTGACAAGCTTTCGAATAAAAAAAACCCCATTGAAATAGACATATCCGTTGCCACGCTGTATTCCTGCTTATCCGCCAGTGTTTACATGAAAAAGCATTGAAAAAAGCCAACTGTGCGCTATGGTAACAAGTGGACACGTTCGCGCACAAAACACACGATATGTGCGGGGATCATAATCCAGGTGTGTAGAGACTGGATCAAAGTTTCCAAACGCAAAAATCCGATTGAAAAACGAGTGTTCCATCGCCGAGTAGCTTTCTCCTCTGTTACACTGTAAACCAACGGAGGCGGGACTATGGCCCAGGCTCAGACCGGATACGGAAAGCTAGATCCGGTCCAGACCGGAAATGACCGGATACAGTTAGGGGGGCGGGCCTAAAGAGCCAGAATCAGCGAAAATTTGCGATAATACTTTTAATCCTTTCATAATGATTAAAGCTAATTAAACTTCCGGGTTCGACGGGCATGGCACCGCGGTACAGCGGGAAATCTACGGTTTCTACGGGCATCGCCCAGAATGAGTTAATCCATCTGCATGGTAGAGTATGTTAATACAATATAACTAGCACATGTGCGTGGTTGGAGGTGGTCTCATAAGGTCATCATTACATTACTAAAATGAGTGTTGACTTGTTCCTGAAAACCTGTGTATGGTCTGTCTTGCAGTGCTTTGGTTTGCTGGGGGTGAACGGAGCAGGAAAGACCAGCACCTTCAAGATGCTGACCGGAGATAACCTGGTCACCAGCGGAGAAGCTTACCTGAACGGCAAGAGGTACGAGAAGTCATCAATATGTCATATCTATCTGATCGACCAAATGTCAGAGTCAGAAGGACTTTTTAGGATCACTCAAATGTCTTAATCCAATCTTGCACTCAGCGAGTCACTCTGAGAATGAAACCAGAAGAACGTTGTCAGAAAAGTGTGTCAGTGCTATGTCATAGTGTTTTCTAGAGAACTTACCTCTCTCTTTCTCTCTCATAGTGTGACTAAGGAGATAGACGAGGTGCACCAGAACATGGGCTACTGTCCCCAGTTTGACGCCATCAATGACCTGCTGACCGGCAGAGAACATCTGGAGTTCTACGCCATCCTGAGAGGAGTGCCAGAGAAAGAAGTCTGCGAGGTCAGTCAACAGCACACACACACACTCTCTCTCACACACACACACACACACACACACACACACACACACACACACACACACACACACACACACACACACACACACACACACACACACACACACACACACACACACACATGCACGAACGCAGGCACCCATGCAGAAAAGAAGTAAGAAACCCACCATTATTCCGCCACTAACAGCGTTGTTCTTCTCCTCTCCACTAGGTGGCAGACTGGGGCATACGTAAGCTGGGCCTGGTGAAGTATGTGGACAAGGCTGCTGGCAGCTACAGCGGAGGCAACATGAGGAAACTGTCCACGGCCATGGCTCTGATAGGAGGCCCGCCTGTAGTCTTCCTGGTCAGTAAAATGCTCTCTCTCACTCCTTTATTTAGGCTACATCAAGCTTGTACGTCTGATATTAGATTGTTCACTAGGGTTCATGTGGTTAATCCGACCTTGCACCCAGGGAGTATCTCTGGATAAGAGAGTCTGCTAAATGTGGAAAATCGGAAGAACATAGACTAAGAGTAAAACTAAGTTTACGCCTCACTGTATGGTCATGTGAAAGTCTCTGTAACCTGTCTTCTGTGCCGTATTGTGCATCGACAGGACGAGCCAACGACAGGAATGGACCCCAAGGCGCGCCGTGCCCTGTGGAACGCCATCCTCAGCATCATCAAAGAGGGACGATCTGTGGTGCTCACCTCTCACAGGTTAGCAGAATCACTTGTTTGTTTAGTATAGAAAACCAGGGAACGATTGTGTGTACATATGGGCTACTAGAGATACTTACTGTATGTCTCCGTAGGGCACTTGTGGCCACAGCAATGTTTGCGTTATGTACCAGTATGTTAATACATGTAACCTACAGTATGTTAACATATGGGTGTTAATACATGTAACCTACAGTATGGAGGAGTGTGAGGCCTTGTGTACCAGGATGGCCATCATGGTGAACGGAAGGTTCCGCTGTCTGGGCTCCGTCCAGCACCTCAAGAACAGGTGAGAGAAAGAGATACTAATGCACTCTGTCTCTGGCACAGCTACAATGCTGCATGTCAGTTAGTAGCGTGCGTGCGTGTGTGCGTGACTTAAAGCAGTAGTAGCTTGCCCAAAAAAAAGGCCTTTCTTTTTCCTACCATGTACTTTATTTCTCTTTGTATGACATTCCATTACTGTGAATGAAGAATCCCCACCAAAAATACAACCAAACACTTGACACGTTAATTTAAGTAAAATAGAGGCCTTATTTATCCATTGTTATATATCTGTTTATAAATTCTCCACAACAAGCAGATCGTGAATATATTCAAAATCCCACCTAGTGTGAAGTGAGCGGTGCTATTTATGAGTTAATTTCATTAAGCATCCCACAAAGCTTGACCAATGTGACCCTGGGTGTACAGCAAACTTTGAGCACTTTGTGCCAGGGTGTAAGCCACGCTTCAGAGCCCGGGACAAAGCCAGATGTTGGAGCTTAGCTCCTTCCAGGAGCACCGCTCAAAAACACAAATGTCCATCATTAGAGAGTATTCCTCCTGTCTCCCTGAACTGAACCATGAGTCCAGTCAGTGATCTCAACCTCTTCCCTCTCTCTCTAAACCCCCCAGGTTCGGGGACGGCTACACCATCATCCTGCGGGTGGCGGGCCCCGACCCAGACCTGCGCCCCGTCATGGGCTTCATCGAGCGCGAGCTGCCGGGCAGCACGCTGAAGGAGAAGCACCGCAACATGCTGCAGTACCAGCTGCCCTCCTCGCTCACCTCGCTGGCTCGCATATTCTCTCTGCTCTCCTCCAACAAGGACGCTCTCTCTATTGAGGATTACTCTGTGTCCCAGACCACCCTAGACCAAGTAAGAAGACCTCCCTGCTATGCTGTTTGTTGTTTGTTGTTTAGCTCGTTAAGGCCTGAGGCAGATTCTACAAATTCCTTCCGAATCCTTTTCTGGAAAAAAGGTTGCTGTATATCAGTGGCTTTTCAAACTTTTTCACCCAGAATTATGCTGTATGTATTTGGCCAAGGACGCCGCATCTCAAAATACCTTGTGCGAGGGATGACATTTTTTATATCGTCTCTGTCGGGGTGGAAACCTCATGTCCAAAACTGTTACTTTTCAGGATTCAAATTCAAAAGTATCAGTCCAAGCTCAAAGCACCAAGCCTCACGCCGCGTTTGTAGATACTATTGATGCTTTTGCGTGATGCTGTAGCATGGCAAAAGTCCTATTTGACAAATAGGACTTTAATTTACGAAAAAAGTTAAAATATGGGCCCAAAGCACCTAGCAGCTTCACCCCACGTTTGTAGATACTTTTGATGCTTTTGTGTGATGCTGTAGCATGATCAAGTAGGACTTTAATTTTCGGTAAAAAAAGTTAAAATATGGAGATAAGAGGTTTTTGTCCGACAACGACAATATAACATATTTGAAGCAAGAGTAACTTCTCATCTGTCCATCATCTCCCCTTGTAAACAAACGGCCGATAGCGTTCGATGATATTCATTCCAGTGTTTGCATGATGGTTGTTTTTGTTCACACATGGTCTAACTGTCATCCGTCTTCCCGCTACAGGTGTTTGTCAACTTCGCCAAGGACCAAAGTGACGAGGACCACCTTAGAGACCTCCACCTGAACGCCAAGAGAGACGCCGTGGTGGTCGACGCCTCCAAACTCAACTCCTTCCTCTCAGACAACACGGCACGGGAGAGCTCCGTGTGATTCTACAAGCCACCACTAGGGGGAGGAGACAACCTCCCACAACAACCCCACCACCACATCAACCTCCACCACGACCACCAAGCAGAAACAAGGACCACTTAACGGATGGAGGACATGTTCTTTTTCTTTGTTCTTTTTTAGTCCTTTTTAATGATCATTTCTCAGTGGACCTGCGGATAAGCACAGCCTCTTGAACAACAAGATGAGTTGGGACTTGCAGGGCGTTCGTTCAGACAAAGACACTGAAATGATGAAAAAAGAAAATCAATGCAAATCAATGCAAAACTACTATGTGAGAGAACTGTTAAGCTACTATAGATGCGAGGGAGGTGGGGGGTATTGGGCGTGGAGGCAGAAGACTGGCGCTTCTCCTCCACGGACGGACGGACGGGTTGAGCGACCAAATCGAACCGACTTGAAGCAGAATCGGTCCCCCTTTCAGGGGAAGGCTTATTCACTCACTGGACGAGGAGGCTGGGACCCCCAAAAGTTTGATGGTTTGAAACCCCGTCCGTCGTTATATATACAGTATATGAGCGATCAAATCAAGGTTGTGCAACGCTCGCTGGTCTGAGCGTTGAAGAGGTTGAGAAGTGTTCGGGGAAGCGGAGTTGGCGGCACTCAGCGGAAATGTCTATGTGCTATTCTGATGTTAGTAAAACGTAAAAAAAGATACGCAAAATGTACCAATCGTTCACACTGCCAACGGCTACAGGAGGAGGGATTATCGTTTTATATATTCAGGGTCCATCTCTCTTCGTTACCATGTGCAGTTGTTTTATAACGACAATGATTGATAAGAGGCTGATCTCACTTTAAAACAAATATAATTTCAGGCAAACTGTTTCTAATTTGAACCATTTAGCTTCATTTATTTTTCTTTCTTTCTTTTTTTATAAGACAATATGCGTCTAATAGGCCAATTTGTGTTGGATTATTTGATATTGATTAAGGTAGATAACATTTTCTTTCTTGTTATTTGCTGGGGATTTTTTGTTAACGTCCAGCACAGTGCCTATACGTTTTTTGCGGTGTAACTGTACCATGGTCGAGAGAGAATTCACAGCACTCCAACAACAACAACAACAACTCCACTAACCATCGACAACAACAATGTACATAGGCTACCGAGGAATGTATGCGACAGACAAGCAACATCGACTGTCCAACGATGACATGAAAGTTTGGGTCAAAGCAATGGACTGCAAATGGCGAGCGACGAAACCTAGAACAACAAAAGATTGCTCCAGTAGGCGTGTAGAGATGTGATGTAAAGTGACTGATAGATTCTTTGTTGATTGGTCTTCGGAAGTACCCTGGAAATATATATATATATATTGCATGCTCTCCAATGGGCCACGCACACACGTATGACTCGTCAGATGGGCTTATTGAGGACCTGAAAACGGACTTGAATCATACTCCGTTTGGTAAGGCCTTAGATCCCATCTATGGAGAGGACTTTTTCTTCATTTCTTTTTTTAAATATCCAGTGAGCCCTGCTAGCTGTGGTTGGCTAGCATCCACTCTGTGTATGGGATGTAGAGACCAAGAAAAAAGAAGAAAAATAAAAGAAAAAGAAGAAAAATACAGTACTTGTGAAGTACCGGTGCCAAATGGAGGTGAATGTGTATTTTTGATCGACCAGCATAATTCTTAGAGGACACAAAGATTCGTACCGTCGAAGTTGCGTGCTTTTCATTTTTTATTTCATTTTTTTAAACAAAACAGTCAGCTACAATTTTCCATTTTGATTGCCTGTTTTCCCTACATACAAAGAAAAGAAAAAAAAGACGTAGGTGTACAATCTGTGCTCCCTTCTTAATTCACTTTGTCTCGTCTTTGTATCTTTTGGTGCAGTTGCCAACTTCAGTATCTTTGTGAAATAATGTCTAACACGTATTAGCCAACGTCACAACGTCGGAGACATGATTACAGATAAGTGTCCCAGACTTTCACGACCATTTAACATCTTCCATTTTTTAAGGAGGTTTGACTTTCCTTTTTTTGTAAACGAGACACAGCTAAGCCAGTGAGACGGTCCTTCTTGTCTGTCACAATATAGGGACCACGTCAGTCGAGAGCACTTCCGAGTGCTTCTAAATCCAACACGCCTGCCATTGTCGTTCAACGTTCTGGGTCGATGGCGGGTGCTCAACTTTATTATCTCTCTTGTGAAGGGTTTCTATTTAAATTATTTGAGCACTTTATGACCAGAGTCCTTCATCCAAACTCACCCAGGACGGTGCAGGGCTCTGGTTATTGGCACGTCAAAACATGAGACTATTGTTAAAGAAACCTTTTTGCACTGGAACATGGCGGACAAGAAAGAGACTATACTATACCACTATCATGTTCAACGCCAACTTGTTCCAAGGGAAGTGCAACAACAACAAAAAAAGGAGTTATAGTGGAAAAACAAGAGTGACAAAGAAAAAAGATCAAGAGCAAAGTGTAATACCATGATGGTGATTTCCTCTTTTCATGCTAAATATTATTTGTTTACATTTTGAAGTATTAAACAGTGGCTGTTTCGAGTCTGTTACTTGTTGTGTACAGTTACTATTTACATGAATAAATAAATTGATACGTTTTGAAAATAACACTGGTGTCATCTGTTTCTCGACTGCTGATGTAATGAATTTTACTCTGCCGAAGTAGCCAAGGTTAATAGATCAGTTTAGAAAAAAAAAGACTGTAAACTGGAAGTAAAAATAGTCCGTCGACAACCTGAATTTAGAATTTATAGTTTCTCACATACTATTTAACAGTGATTACTAAGCTATTGGACATACAGTACTGTACACAAAAGTAATTTGACATACTACTGTAAATAGTATGTTATAGGGCTTGACAAACTTTTTGAGGCACTTTGTCCTTTGGACAAATACATTTCCCATTCACTTTATCAAGTGACATTTCACATTTCTTAAATGCATGCATAGGAGTCAAACATTGAAATGAAATGAATAACAAAAGGACTGCCAACAACCCCCCTTGCCCACCCTCCACTCCATAGTATGGGCAGTCCATAGTCTGCATACAGCACATCACAAAGCTGCTAGGAGCATCACAGAAAAAGTGAAACCAACAGCCAACGGACAAGTACAGGATTTATCACTTGTCCCGGACAACTGGAAAAGCCTTAATGTCATGCCTGTGTTAGTATGTGATTTTGGATGCTGCCCTGAATTTAGTATGCATCTCACATACTATTTAGTAGCTACTAAGATGTACAACCAGTTAAATGATACATGAAGACAAATGGAGAGCAGAGCACACGTTGGGCGAACCGCTAAATAGTTTTAGATTCCATAGACTTGGTTCTGATCCACAGAGGCTGGTTGGAGGTTCTGATAAATGGAGTCTGGACCTGTGGTCTGACAGATGTAGAAGAGGAGAAGAGAAAGTTTCATTGGTCAAGTGCATTTTCAAATGTCCAGAATTTGCTCTTTCCTCTGCATTTAACCCATCCTAACTGTCAGCAGTGAGAAGCCAATCTCTGTTGGACAGGAGTTCTCAGAGACTGAGAGAGATTTCACCAAAAACAAAAAGCATTTCATTTTTGTCTCTATTTTAGTAGGCCTATGTCAGGTAATAGGAATGTCTTTATTTATATGAACTGAAATAGTAGGACTGCAGATTAAAAAAAGATATATGTAATCCACTGTTTCAGGGTTGTGGCACAAGGCGGAGCCACAACCCTCAAATGGTAAATTGCTTTTCTACCACTTCTACCACTTCTACTATCTAGTTGTAACTTGAAGGGTATTTAGTTACAATCAACTGCAACACAACAGTGGGAGGGGTCCATGAGCCAACTCAAGGTTGTTGACTGATTTACCACTGTTTTAAGCCAATCAGAATCCAGTATCTGAACATGTGACCTATATATATATATATATATATATATATATATATATATATATATATTTAATGCAATTCTGTTTCACCTTAGTTTCACATTGTTTATATTATTTTAGTTTTCGTTTCTTTTTTTACATTTTGGCATACAGTATTTTAGGTTCAGTAATGAATGAAATGAAAAATCACCAGAACAAAGAACAATTGAACTGTCATAACACTCACCTCTCCATCATCATCTTCAGCAGGGTTCCTGGCACTGAGGATGACCACTGGAAAATACATGCAACACATGTTCATCAAACTGATAATGTAAATGTCATTTTGTTCCTGGGTGATTCCACAGGGAATCTTGCAGATGTTGGGCTAATCTGCTACAGTTCTGAATGTGTGCGTGCATGTGGCCTCCAGAGCCCAGAATCTGGGAGTTAAGTTTGGCCAAGATATGTCCTTTCAATCCCACATCAAACACATTTCAAGGACAGTTTTTTCTCCACCTGTGTATTACAAAGGTTAGGCACATTCTGTCTCAAAATGAAGCAGAAAAACGTCTTCACACGAGTGGAGTGGACTACTGCAACTTCTTATTATCAGTCTGCTTATAAATATCTAAACAGCCTACAAGCTGTAGGCTGTTTAGAGATTTATAAGCAGCCTGAGCAGTCTGACTGGCACCCAGTAAAATACAGAATAGAATTTAAAAAGCTCCTTTTCACCTACAAACTACAAAGCTCTCAATGGGCAGGCACCACAGTACCTTGAAGAACTCATCAAGCCTTACAAACCTGCTAGAGTGTTCACAGTATGCAAAAATGCTTGATGTTCCAGAGATATCTAAGGTTAGAACAGGAGAACTGTCTCTTTTTCTCTTGTTGTAAACCAGGGTTTGGGTACCATTATGTAGTTTCTGGAATAGCTCCTAAATTAGACTTCTTGATTAGACTGAATTTCTATAAGGTCCAGGAAGGACTTGGGAGGAAAGATGAAGACAGCAGTGTTGTTGTTCCATAGCGTTGTTCCTTTATTGACAGAGTATAGATCGATTCCATGAGTCAATGCATTCCTGCTGAAGCCGGAGCTACCAGCTTTCCTGACAGTCCGCCGCCGTACGCGGGCTTCTCTCTCTCACTAACTAAAACATTTAGTCACTTTAAGTACAATTCAGATCAAACACAGAGGAGGCAGAGGAGTGGTCTAAATCTATCTGGGAATCTCATCTTCTGACCAGGTCAAAGGTGCAGACAGTTGTCCCCAATCTTAACAAAAGAATGGCCTGTTGGTGTCCTGCTGTTTGCCTGTAGAGCCCTTCTCCCAGAATAGGTTACCACATGTGGCTCATGTCAAGACAAGATGTCAAGATGTTAGACCCAAATCTTAATTAGTTAACTCACTCTTAATGTCTACCAAATGTGCAATGCATATACTGTATGTCTCACTTATATAAATCTAAACCCTTAAAACCTGTGCTTGCATCTTAAAGTTTAAAGAAAGTAAACCTTAAAAACTAAAGGTACAGTACCCTTAAGTGCTGTTCGGGTCATTTTGACCCGTTTTACATTTTCATTTGGAAAAAAAAGGTAGAAGTTAAAAATGTTTCCACCTGAAACTCACTGGCCTTAAAGATTCTTCTGAGATGAACATGTAAAAAAAATATTTTTGCACTACACCCATGCTACACCCCCCTCATATTTTTTGAACCTTAAGTGCTGTTCGGGTCATTTTGACCCGGAAGCACAGAAATACACAGTATTATGCCAAAACACAGACACACAGTCACCCCCACTTCTAACACCCCCCTTCCGAAGCCCCATTCCGAACCCTCCCCCCCTTCCTATAAGCATGAGCAATATTGCCCAGTATTAAATGAAGTCGTTTTTTTTACATGGATTTCAGCTAAATCAGTAAAAACGCCTAGCTCTTTCAGTGTTTAATGTGATATAGCAAAGCAGAAATGCAAACATTTACCAAATATATCATATGAATTGTTTGGTATTGAGTCAAAGTCAATGTATCATGATGATTTGTTAAGTTAAAATTTATATTAGTGTTGTTTTTTTTAAACCAAATATCCACCGGGTCAAAATGACCCGAACAGAACGAAGGTGTAGTGAATCTGAACAGAACTTAAGGGTTAAGAATTACTGTACGTCAAGAAGACAAGATCAGCATGTATAGTCTCTCTTGAATGTCACAGAATCATCACCGATAGGATATGATTAACTCAACTGTGTGTTTAACCACATTTCACCAACTTATCGATTATTTAGCTAGTATAAGGTTACCCTGTATTTTAGAATGTGTTCCTAGATAAGACAAGACAAGCTTTTAACAGCTGCTCTGTTGACGCCCTAATCCGCCTACAGTATGGCCTGGAGTCCCTGTCTTTATGACTCCCCACAAACCCTTATCTGTGGTCAACTATGTTTAGGTCGCCAGGTGGTCTTTAAAACAAAGAGCAGGATTTATAACTAAGTTGAAACACAAACAAGCCTAATCAGATCTCGTCTTGCCTTGGTAGAGGTTTGGAGGCTGTCTAAACAGCATTTGCTCAAATCCCACACTTCATTACAATAGTTGATATTATGCTGAATTATTATGCGTTATTGTCTGTATACTTCACTCTCTATCTCTCTAAAAGGAAAGCTGTATTACTTTATTTCTATTTCACTCAAATAATATCAGATACTATTCCAATTTTTTAAAATGTCACAGGACTCGTCAAGGTCACCTGTAGGGCCTAGTTCCTCCGGAGCTTTAACAGAAGGCAGATGGGACAGCTCATGACGCGCTGTGCTTGACTGTACAGTAGGGCAGGGGTTTTCAACTGATTGCTATGCATCCCATGTCTATAATGCATTAGTCAGCTTATAACCTTAAGCTTATGGGCGGCAGTGGCTCAGGGGTAGAGTGGCCGTCATTAGAATACGGAGGGTTCCTAACTTCCTGAAGGGTTCCCAGTTCGATCCCAAGCTCCCCCAGAGTTATTGTCGAAGTGTCCTTGAGCAAGACTCTGAACCCCTAGTTGCTCCCGATGAGCAGGTTGGTGCCTTGCATGGTTTCCTCTGCCATCGGTGTATGAATGTGTGCGTGTGCGTGTGTGTGTCTGTGTGTCTGTCTGTGTGTGAATGGGTGAATGTAATGAATGTGTGTGTGAATGGGTGAATAATGCGCAATCTCAGTAAAGCGCTTTGGATAAAGGCCCTATATAAATGCACCATTTACCATTTTAGAACCATGTATGATTATAGTTATAAGAACTAAAATACACACAACCCTTTATAAGACCAATTTCTCAATTTCTCAACAGTCCAATTGCTCATGGACACATGTTCTTAAATAATTACTGAAATATTATGCTATAGCATGTTTGAGAGATTGAGCGTTTTTTTTTTTTTTTTTTTTTTTTAGAATTCCCCAGCCTGATATACAGTTTTGTAACATATGTATGAGAGAGCAGACACACCCTATTACATGGGCACATTTCTTAATAATGATAACTGGGGTAATCTGGTATCACTTCTTCTTGAGATTCTAGTTCCCTTTTCCGTGGACGTTCTTGACCTCCTACTTCTAATAAGTAATACAGCTTTCCTTTTAGATAGATAGAGAGAAAGAGAGACATGCAGGGAGGGAGCTACAATAAATGTAAATATCTTATTCTCAGACAGGTCAATACTGTGTGAACACAAATAACATAATTTTCTTTTACAGACATATTATCATTAACTTTTCAGGTAGGAATAAACAGGTAGGTATGATGCCATTTCGATATGTGTGTGTGTGTGTGTGTGTGTATACTAGGCCTACATATATATATGTGTGTGTGTGTGTGTGTGTGTGTGTGTGTGTGTGTGCGTGCGTGCGTGCGTGCGTGCGTGCCTGCGTGCGTGCGTATGTGTGTGTGAGAGAGAGAGAGAGAGAGAGAGAGAGAGAGAGATTCACCTTGTGGTGTTTGTGTTATGACTCCATAGACTTGGTTCTGATCCATAGTGACTGGTTGGAGGCTCTGATAGATGGAGTCTGGACCTGTGGTCTGACATATAGAGGAGGAGAAGGACAAAATTTCAGTGGTCAAGTACATTTGCCCACACCCAGGGAGACCCCCGGAGTAACCTATGAGTTTGAGAATTGAGATAATTAACCACACTAACAAACTAGATTGTGTGCAATTGTTTTTCATAATTAGTTTCCAGTCGTTGTCTTAAGGCCCTATCAGAGTAAGTCATCACCGCGGTGTAGTTTTCTAGCCATCACCTAAAAATGTATTACAAAGCCTATAGGTGAAAACTACACCCCAGTGATGACTTATCACCGCAGACTGTACTCTGATAGGGCCTTAACAGGTGTGGTCTCTTCTCAGAAATAGTGTAAAAAAAAAGTGTATCCACCAGAAACTACGCTTCTGAAGAGAGACAGACCGATAGGTGTCGCCCTTTCTTTGACGATGGGTTCCCAGATTGACCAGAAACAGAGAGTCAGAGTTTGATTTAACCTTCATTTAATCAGGAACCATTTTCAATACACATTTTTCTGTCCTGCGGCCGTCCCCGTACCCAAAGGACATGTCTTATTTAGGCAAAGAACAATTGAGGAATTATGGGAAAACTGTCAAACTACTCACCTCTCCATAATCTCCAGTAGGGTTGCTGGCACTGAGGATGACCACTGGAAAATATAGGCAAGACATGCTGAACTCTCTCTATACAATATTGTGACTCTTCTTTTCCACCTATAGTGACCAAAGGGACACCAGTGTGTGTGTGTGTGTGTGTGTGTGTGTGTGTGTGTGTGTGTGTGTGTGTGTGTGTGTATGTATGTATGTGTGTGTGTGTGTGTGTGTGTGTGTGTGTGTGTGTGTGTGTGTGTGTGTGTGTGTGTGTGTGTGTGTGTGCGCGCGTGCGTGTGTGCGCGTGTGTGTGTTTGTGTGTGTGTGTGTGTGCGAGAGAGAGAGAGAGAGAGAGAGAGAGAGAGAGAGAGAGAGAGAGAGAGAGAGAGAGAGAGAGAGAGATGGAGGGAGAGACTCACCTTGTGGTTTTCTGGTTCTCTTCATGTAGAACATCAGCGCTGCCAGTGCCACCACCGTCACTGCTAGTGCAACAGATAAACCGACTGGCAAACCTAGAAATTAACATAACTGAGTTACATAAGTGATCAGTCCCTCTGGAGGACACTAGGGGAGCTGGAAAGATCTTTGGATTCACAAATTGCCATTCTAATGTGTTAATTCCCTTACCCATAAATGTATAGGAAGTTAGTTAGCATTAGTTTTTTAGGTTTTTTGAATCCTTTTTCTATTTACTGATTATATTGTTTTTTAGATTGATATTCATATGCATTTGTTACATTGTTGTTGATGTTCTGACATGCTATCTTGTTTATTATAGTGATGTATTATCTGCTTATTGTAAGTCACTTCGGATTAAAAGCGCCTGCTAAATGCCTAAACTGTAAACTGTATTGAGTAAGAATGCTAGCGCTTAATTTTGTTCCTCGCCTTGGCCAAAAATGTCATGTCATGTTAGTTTCGTTTATCAGTAATGCAGATGCATACCAGCCCCTAAAGATGAGGATTCATGAAGCATGGTTGCGGTGGATACGACGGAGAAGGTTGTAAAAACATCAGGATGTTGAAGCGTAGATGCGGCCGTGGTCATCTCAGCTGATGTAAAGGTTGTGGTCATCTCAGCTGATGTAAAGGGAGTGGACATCTTGGCTGTTGTAAAGGGAGTGGTCATCTTGGCTGTTGTAAGGGGAGCTGGAAGCGTGTTTGACAATGAAAGAGGAATGTATTTTTTTATTAAGTTATGTACATTATAGGTTTATTAAGCTAATTATTAGTTTGGAAAATCAAAAATGTAGTAATGTCCCAATATTGAGAATAGACTACAGAACAAGTGCAATATAGTTTAACTCACAATTTAAACATGATGTACAATCCATCATTGAAGCACAGTAGTTAGGCCTACAGACTTACCATCTTTAACATTAAGATGCACATGTATGAATTGATCCGGAAGTGTTCTCTCCAGTCCACATACGTATGTTCCAGAGTCTGACTTCTGGAGTTTAGTGACCTCTAAGTCTTTTCCTAAGTTTCTTATAATTATTCTATTGTTTTGTGCAGTTGTTCCTGATTCTGCCTTGACAATGACGTCTTGATCATTTGAGCATGCATTTTTACAGAGGTACAATGTATAACCCCCAGTCCACCAGGTCCATTTATCCCAGGAGCAGGTGAAAGTCACTTCACCTCCAACATGACCAGTTATGCTGAGAGATGTTGTCTCCACAGTACTCCACACTACAGTACAAGAGATAAACAAGGAAACAGCTCTTCAGTATGACATACAACTTAATTAATTCACAAAATGATGTTAGGAGTGTCATTTTGCAGAAGGATTCTAGAAGCTCTACACAGTGGTGTAAATAAGTAGATTTACTTAAGTACTGTACTTAAGTACAATTTTGAAGTATTTGTACTTTACTTGAGTAGTTCCAGTTTTCGGTACTTTTACTCCACTACATCTCAGAGGCAAATATTGTACTTTTACTCCACTACAATTATTTAAAAATGTTAGTTACTAGTTACTTTTCAGATGTAATATTATAAAACATACACAAACCATGTTAGCCCTATTTTAAACCTTGGCTATTTGAAAATAGCTGTGAGCTTGTAGATCTGCTATTTTCAAACATTTTGTACTTTTACTTTTGGTACTTTAAGTACATTTTGATGTCAATACTTTCATACTCTTACTCTTGAATTCCAGACTTTTACTCATAACAGAGTATTTCTACATTGCAGTATTGATACTTTTACTTAAGTAAAACATGTGAGTACTTTTTTCCACCACTGGCACTATACAACAGTGGACAGACAAAGGATGAGACAGAGACATTGAGAGCATCATACAGACACTCAGAGACAGAGACAACCACACAGGCAGAGAGACACATGAAAACAAGCAGAGGTCACTCACCAGAAAGCAAACAGTAAATGTAGACATTTCTCATGATGACAACGAGCTGCAGGTGACTTGTCTAGTTCTGGTGGGAGGGAAGAGAGCAACAGAACTTTTCTGATGGCTTGCCAGATTGCATTCACACATACACTCCCCTTGTGGTTGGCTTCACTTTCATGTATCTGTCATATCATCAACTCTAATTTATACTCGGACGTTAGGAAGATTGTGAAATCTTGGAAAGTTCAATTTCATTTTCATTTTAATAGAGGCCTACTATTATAAAATGACTCTGGCAAAAAAAATAAAAAAAAATGCCATCATTAACGATGCTAAAAAAGACACAAAAAGACAAAAAGTTGTTGAATGTGCATGGAATTAAGGTGCAAAATGTCAGTGCGTGTCGACAGCATAAAGTACAGCATAAAGTCCACATAAAGTAGACTGACACTGGTATGCTATAGCCTAATCTGCAAGTGGGTCAGTGAGCGAGAGAAAAGAAGAAAAAAAAAAGTCAAGTTAGTCTGTCTGTCCGTCATGTCACACACACTCCTTGGCTGCCAAACCACAACCCCCCATTTCTCACCATGAGGCCTATTTTTGCAAGACACATTTTTGGACACTGCTCCTACAGATTTTGCCTTAAAATCACGCAAGGCGGTACACAGTATCTCTACACTACAGTCATGTCATCAACATGGATCTGTCCCATTTCCCATATTCCCTCCTGATTGGCTACCATTGCCTTCCAAAGTTTGTGTATGCGACCTGACGGTCGCTTATCTCCTAATTTAGGGAGTCTTACTGGTTTTAAACCGGTATATTTAAAATTGGGAACTGGGAACCAAAGTGAGCATTTCTACAGGAATACGCAGATCGGATATAAACAATGGCAAAAAAAATAAAAATAAAATAAACATCATTAAAAAAAGAAAAAAGAATGGGAAACTGTAACTGGCGCTGACGGTTGAATTTCCCCTGTGAAATTGAGTCTTCGAATGGCACTTATTCGACACATTCCTGGTGAGGCCTGGAGCTGGGGCAACAGGGGACTCCTACTTCCCAGACACACGCTCTTTAACTCTAACAATGGTTCTGCTTCAAACTACTCAAGCTACTTTAGCTATTTCTTTCAGTTTTAATCCTGAGACGTGAGGTTTGCAACAGACAGCGACGATATTATCCGTACGTAAGATTCCCCTTTCTGTTCATGTGAACTTTATCTGGGTTCAAAACCGTCTGAAAGTGGTTACGATACAATGAAACATCCAAGGCAGTAATTCAGCCATAAGAGGTGGTATTTCAGGGAAGTCTGAGCTGTGATGGCTGTGATCGCCGTGCCGTTATTCAGTGTGATTCAGAGCGGTGACTGAACCTCCATTGATTACAGACCACTGTCTGACACCATAAAAGACAGTTTTTTTATTCCACTTTTCTTTTCGTTTTTTCTTTCACAACCACCATCACTAGTCACTCAAGTGTTCCATAACCATAAGTGCCTGTAACTGAGCCTTGCAAAAGTGGTGTTTTTTTTCCTCATTTCTGTTCATCTATCTATACTAGTAAGACACCTGAGGGTGGAATGCGACCTCAGGGTGACATGCGACCTCGCCCTAAAGGGCGAGGTCGCGCCAATTCTTGACTATCTGGCCAACCACAGCGTTTCTCTGACGATTCTAGTTGTTATCATTCTGGGGGGAGTTTGTTCATGTTTTTGTGAGGGTATCAACCCTAGGAGACACGGGGAGAACATGCAAACTCCACACAGAAAGGCCCTATCGCCAACCCCACCTAGGGTGTGAGCGATAGGGCCTAAACATGGAGATGTGGAGAACACTATATATGAAGATAGTCCAGTCCATCATGTCATATGGGACTACCGTCATAGACAGTAGCCATTGTTAGGCCGGAGTCAATGGCTGTGTCCGAAATGCGGAACACGTTCCCTACTCCCTAACCCTAAATGAGGGATCCAGATGTAGTGTACTACAGTAGTGAACAAATCAGCGCATTTCGGACACTACCCCGTCGCCATCTGGTTGCGTCATCGCTGTCGCACAGTTAAAACACTCTAGCGCTGGCTTTTGGAGCAATAAATAATAGCCGATCTACAAGCTCTCAACAGGGGGCGAAGCGACGCGTTGTGAGCTTGTACATCAACTCCCCAATGTGGATTGGAAATAACATACCAACATGTTGCGTTGTTATTATGAGAAATAGGCCAAATATAATTATGTTTTTATTCATCACAATTCAATAAAATAATGTTAAAAAATGTATAGGCCTATATATATCTTTTAAATTGTATTCATTCATTGGTGAATCAATGAATGAATAATGTTTATGCCACATTCATTTGTCTCACATGCAGACATACACCCATGTTTGTGATAAAATAGGTTATTCTTGCTAATTTAAATAACATTATTTTATCATGATTATTATCAGCTGTGGAAGGTTGGGAAGAAAAGATTGAAAAACAAAAGCCTCCAGCGTCTATTCTCGTATATTCTCTTCATAAACAACTTTAGAGCTGTTTTCATCATTAAATGATGAAAAGCAAATTTTGTTCTCTGGTGACAATGCTGTGGACAGTTGTTTTCTTTAGCCGGTGGTTCTGCTACGAGCGGTTCTGTTGCGTTTGCTCAGCAACAGGTGGCTACTCCTCCTGCCATGCAGAGACGCAGAGACGAACCTGCAGTGTGCGTGTGCGCGTGCACACCGCATGTGCGTGCTCAAAGCGCGAGACAGCGGCCGCAGCGCAGTGCATTGTGGGGCGGCAGGGCTTGAATAGCGCTTGAATAGTGACCATCGAATGCTCACTACAAATCCAAATGCATTGTGGGATACTTCAGTACACTATATTAGGGTACAAAAATGCTCACTATACATTCGGACACTAGTTCAAAATGGCGGAGCCCCCTTTTAGTACACTACATTAGAGAATAGGGTGGATTTCGGACGCAGCCAATGGCTGTCTGTCTGACTGTCTGTACAGGAAGTGATGTCACATGACATACTTTTTTATGCCCATATATGAGTCATTCTGTACCACATCTCCATGTTTAGGCCAAACAGGTTTGCTCCATTTCTCCATGTATAGGTCCAAATGACCTCGCCGCGCCAATTCTTGACCATCTGGCCAACCACAGCGTTTCTCTGACGATTCTAGTTGTTGTCATTCTGGGGGGAGTTTGTTCATGTTTTTGTGAGGGTATCAACCCTAGGAGACACGGGGAGAACATGCAAACTCCACACAGAAAGGCCCTATCGCTCACACCCTAGGTTGGGTTGGCGATAGGGCCTTTCTGTGTGGAGTTTGCCTAAACATGGAGATGTGGTACAGAAGGACTCATATATGGGCATAAAAAGTATGTCATGTGACATCACTTCCTGTACAGACAGTCAGACAGACAGACAGCCATTGACTCCGACCTAACAATAGCTACTGTCTATGACGGTAGTTCCATATGACATATTGGACTAGACTATCTCCATATATAGTGTTATCCACATCTCCATGTTAGGACTCATATATGGGCATAAAAAGTATGTCATGTGACATCACTTCCTGTACAGACAGTCAGCCATTGACTCCGGATTAACAATGGCTACTGTCTATGACGGTAGTCCCATATGACATATTGGACTAGACTATCTCCATATATAGTGTTATCCACATCTCCATGTTTAGACAGCCAATGACTCCGGCCTAACAATGGCTACTTTCTATGACGTTAGTCCCATATGACATGATGGACTGGACTATCTCCATATATAGTGTTATCCACATTTCGTGTAGCCGCCCTGTACAGGAAGTGATGTCACAACTCGCTGACATCACACTGACATCACAGAGGATACGGACGGTCACGAGGATACGGAAGGAAGGAAGGACACTCAAGCGACACGGTTCTTCAGAGTATATGCGACCTTTGGTCGCAATAACTATTAATTTACCGAATGTCTGCGTGTCTGTCTGTCTGTCTGGTGTCTGTCTGTACTCTGGCGTCAAATTACTGACGTCACAGACTGGCCTGGACACGGAACACCATATATGGGCATAAAAGAGAGACAGACAGACAGACAGACAGACAGACAGACAGACAGACAGACAGACAGACAGACAGACGGATATAACGGGTATTACTGGACATCAATGGTGAGTATTCTGCCCAGCAGTGTGTTATTTCTGGATAATGACTCCTCCACTCAATAACGGACCGCTGTCCAATCTAAGACTCAGAGCACCCGGCTGCACTCAGTGCCACTGCTTGAATGTTATGCCGTATCCAAAATCACAGCCATGTAAACAAACACACTATGTCAGGGGTCTTCAGCGTTTTCAGGCCAAGGACTACTTCGTTAAGAGAAAGATGAAGCAGGGACCCCCACAAGCTTTTCATAGATTCCATATAGTTTCATTGTATTTTCGATTCATGTCAATTTGTGTTTTCAGATATGTAACCACTTGAACCATCAATACTTAAGAAACTTGACCTTTCACTCTGTACTTAGTCTGCTCCTTTTCCCCTCTACCCCAAACCTATTAGCTGAAAATAGCTGATCTACAAGCTCACAACTTCTCGCTCTTGTAGATCTGCTATTTTTGGCTAAAGTTCTCAGAATATGGACGCTAGGGTTCAAATCATTACTAATATAAAAAATTGAGCGGTGCAAAGGCGATTTTCATTATGTATGATCATTAATAGTGTAAAGAAAAAAGAAATATAGATTTTCATATATGTATGATCATTAATACTGTAATGGAAAAGCAATACAAACATTTAGAATGGAGTTAGTTTTTGTTATCGTTATAAGTAAAGCATCATGGTCGTTAGCTGTGTAGTATGAACTGTATAGAGAGGAAAGACAGCCTGCACAAATCTTCATTGCAACCGATCTTGTTTGTGTGTTACGTCAGACCAGAACTCCTGGTCAGTATATATAAGGTGTGAGAATGTAGACTTTTTCACTCACAAGACAGGTACACTATAGAGGGCGTGCGATGAAGAGAATAGATTTTGCCCTCTGACTTTGCCTGGATTTTGGGCTGGTGTTGACAGGTAGTAGTTCGGTTTGAAGTTCAGGAAAGTTGGTCAGACTTTGCCCTCTGACTTTGACTGACAGCCAACGCCAAGAAATGCCGGGTTGCTCCCTCTACAGGGACATAGAGGGACAGCAACTGAAGAGAATAGCCTTTGCCCTCTGACTGCTTGGATTTTGGGCTGGTGTTGGCTAGGTGTAGCCTGGGATCTGAAACAGCGACCATAACCTGCAAGTGTAATGTAGTGTGGTCGCTGTCTTGGATCCCAGGCTACACCCAGCCAACACCAGCTTGAAGTTCGGTTTGAAGTTCAGGAAAAGTCCAGGATATGGAGTTGGTCAGACTTTGCCCTCTGACTTTGACTGACAGCCAACGCCAAGAAATGCCAGGTTGCTCCCTCTACAGGGACATACTGTAGAGGGACAGCAACTGAAAAAATAGCCTTTGCCCTCTGACTGCCTGGATCTTGGGCTGGTGTTGGCTAGGTGTAGCCTGGGATCTGAAACAGCGACCATAACCTGCAAGTGTAATGTAGTGTGGTCGCTGTCTCGGATCCCAGCACCCAGCCAACACCAGCTTGAAGTTCGGTTCGAAGTTTAGGAAACGTCCAGGATATAGGGTTGGTCAGACTTTGCCCTCTGACTTTGACTGACGGCCAAAAGACAGACAGTTTTTTCTTGTGGGTTATAAAGCAAGAGGGAGACAGGGAAAACAGACAGGAGGTCAGACAAACAACCTGCCATTACGCACAACACGTCAAGGACACAGCGGGATTTTGATTGGCTAAGACAGATCTAAATTGGCATGAACAACACAGTGTTTGATTGGTCTGTTCTGTTTGGCTAACACATGTCGTCATGGGTAGAACAGCTTCTGATTGGTCGATTCTAATGTTTAGTTAATCAACTAGCCAATCGATGATGAATGAAAGAATTGTCCCGTGCTAATATGTTTTAGCTAAATACGCTAAAAGTGAAATATAGGAGCGGTTTGCACCGCTCAAAAAGGAGAAAAAAGTTTCTATCACACAAAGCTTTGGAGGACCATTTCAGAGAATGGAGCACTGAGCCACCGATCTGAATGAGGAAATGAATGCCCCCGGTCAGATCGGCTGCTAAGCTTGATGGGAAATGTAGTGTTTCAACTGGCGCCAAAACAGACCCTATTTGGCACATGTTTACCTGGTAACCTTGGCAACCAGGTAATACATCTGGGGACGTCATAAGGATTTTATGGCACCCATTTGAAATGTTTTAGCCAAACGCGTCATGGACAATATGTCATGGACACAACGTGATTTGATTGGCTAAGACAGATCTAAATTGGCATGGACCGCACAGCGTTTGATTGGTCTGTTCTGTGACACATGTCGTCATGGGTAGAACAGTTTCTGATTGGTCAATGTTTAGTTAATCAACTAGCCAATCAATGATGTTGTTTTGTGCTAAAATGTTTTACCTAAACACGCTAAAAAGTGAAATATAGGAGCAGTTTGCACCGCTCAAAAATAAGCCCCTCAGTATGATCAAACACCTTGACCTCATCTCAGTGTTCCAAATCCCAACCCTACCTATTCCTGATGTGGCAATGGCCAATCGGGCGTGTTGGTCCAGGCACCCTAAGCTGCAATACCAACCTGACTGCGTGTCACTCCCCCATCTCTTTCCCCATTTCCTGCAGTCTACTGTCCTGTCAACAGCGGGTATGCGCGTAACAGCATCTTCATACGCGGAAAACAAATACTTTCTGGCCTTGACAGCCCATACATCCTATCTGATTGCATTAAACGACGTAACACTTTGCCACTCGATTTGCACTCACTTTATGCATGCGCATACCCTCCATGTAGGCATAAAAGCCCCCAAATAAATCTTTAAGCTTGCTACAGTACATTGCATGGTTTCCTCTGCCTTCGGCGTGCGAATGGAGGTAAAGGCTCCATGCATGAAGACACTTTACTTACTTACTTACTTACCAATGTTTCCTGTTGATTGGCATATTTCACCCAGTTTTTTTTATCTCACTCGCGTCACTTTGTCTGCTGACCTCACTCAGCAACAAAAAAATCACAGGAGCCAGGAGGCAAGCAGTGATCACCCTGCTATAAAAACCAGCACAGACCAGCACAATATCCATGCTGGTCTATGCTGGTCTGTGCTGGTTCATGCTGGTTTTATGCTGGTTTAGATGGTGGACCAGCATGGGACTCGCACAGACCAGCACCAGCACAGACCAGCATGAACCAGCATAGACCAGCGTGGGACCAGCACAGACCAGCACCAGCACAGACCAGCATGAACCAGCATAGACCAGCGTGGGACCAGCACAGACCAGCACCAGCACAGACCAGCATGAACCAGCATAGACCAGCATGGGACCAGCACAGGTGCTTACACCAGCATGGGTGCTGGTGTAAGCTGGTTTCCACCAGCATGGGACAAGCATCCACCAGCACATTTCCATCAACAATGCTTTTTTTTGCTTCAAGGACTGGCTGGTGGGGAAGAATTTGGAGGAGACGGAGTTGATCACCCGCTGTGGAAAAGCAGGGCGGTTCATCACCGAAAAGATAATGGACATCAACAGAACAAGAAAATCCAAACAGACAATTGAAGAGTGAGAAATAAAAACAACAACATTCTGCACATTCTCTCGTTTGGAAAGACTCCAGCAAAGTTGACATGAGCGCATAACGCCTGATTTATATGTGGCGAAAATAGCCCACATTGGGTCGTATCGCAGCACCTTGTGGGCTTGTAGATCAGCTATTTTCGACACAGGTCAGGTTGCATCTATACTGTATGTGCATGACTGAGCATTGTTTTCACCCCATGCCTGTGTTCTTCATTTTTGCTTTGAGCATTGTACGCCTTATTTGCGATGCATGTGCTTCCCTCTCAGTGCCTCAATGACACTAGTGTAGAGAATGAATATAGAAGTTAATGGACATGCACTTTGTCATTTCCGTCTTGACCACTTAATCCTGTCGGCTCTCATGGTCTGTTGTTTATCCAAGGCTTTCCACACAGACTGCGAATTTGTGAGCTTTGAACAGTTCAGTGGTTCTCTAAACATCTCAGTCTTTATTACCGGAGGTATAATGCCATCTCTGATTAAGATATCTGTTCAGAAGTATTTGAGAAATCTCTGGTTGCCATTACATTCATTGGTGGATATTATTGTATATACGGTATACGTGTTCGGTGTTCATCACCTTAAAGAGGAATCTTTGTTTGGCCATAAGAGAACGTGTCCATCACCTTAAAGAGGAATCTTTGTTTGGCCATTTGGTAAATGTGTACATTTTAGTCGATGCTTCATATCCATGTGAGTAAAATCGTGTCCTTTTTTTGAACAAATCTAAACCAGTGGTTCTCAACCTTTTCAGGCCGCGACCCCTGAAATAATCCGGGGACCCCCCCACCCTGACAAGCACTAAGTAGAGGCATTACATATAACACGGTTCTATTTTGAAAATAGCAGATCTACATCCTCACAACGCCGGCTAGATCTGTTATTTTCACAATTTCTGCCTCTAATATTTGACAATTTGGCCAATGTTTAATTTGTCATTTTAGAGGTATTAAAATGTCCTTAAATTGTCACTTTAGAAAATGTGCAGATACCCTAGGCTACACTTAAACTTTGTTGGTTTGTTTACTGTTGAGTGAGAAATCAATGTTGCAATGCACATTAAGTTAATAGGCCTATAATAAAAAAAAAAAGAAAAAAAAAAAAAGGGGGACCCCCTGGGGTTCCCGACCCACAGGTTGAGAACCACTGATCTAAACGATCATTTATGGGTCTTCAGCTGGAAGTGGAACTATGCAGGATAGTGTGTGTATCAACCTTGGGATAATAACGGTATCTATCAATCTATCTATCTATCTATCTAATCTAACCTTGTTTATATACTCTATGAATCTAACCCGGGCAAGAGAGAGACACGGACCGGGACTGTGTCGGTCCCTCTCTGTCATCCGGGTTGAAATACCTCATCCAAACCAACAGAGCAGAGAGAGAACGTCGTTCAGAGAAAGTCTGTTAAAATAAAAGTTTACACAGTGAACAAACCTTCGTTAGAAGTTGTGTCTGAGGTTGTCTTTGCAGCACAGTCTGTGTAAAGAGCGACAGACTGGCACGTTGTGGAAACGGGAGGAATTTACACACAGGAGTTCAAAGACGGGTCGTTTTGGTGGCTAATGCTAATGCTAATGCTAGAAGAGCCTCGAGACGAGAAAAGTCCTGATCCACTTTAGAGCTGTTAAAGTGTGTTTTCTACCCGAATACATTCATGGAAGGTATGTTTTTGTTCTGCTAATATACGATAAGATAAGAATGTAACTAACCTGAGTCAGTGTTGAGCTGAAAGTTGGGTGAACATTGAGTGGTTTCTTCTGTGTAAATAAGCCGTAAAGCAGGATCTCCTTTTAGTTGACCTTGTACCAGTGAGTTGTAGACCAGAGGCGTCAATTGGGTATGGCACGCTATGGCAGCTGCCATACCTTGGCTACCGGAGGAAATAATAAAATGTACCTTTCATCGTGCACCAGTCATGTTGCCATACCTTAGCTTTTTCTGAACTGACGCCGCTGTTGTAGACCTATGTACTGTCATGAAACTGTCCTTTTTTTGAAGCGGTGGAAACCGCTTCCAATGAATGGCTTTGTGTGTATCACGCCCATATATGGTCATTTCAGTCCAGAATGAACAGGCTTTTTCAAAAACAGAATGTCCGTTTAATTACCATATATGGTGATCTCAGTCCAGAATGAACAGGGTTTTTCAAAAACAGAATGTCCGTTACCTTATGTCCATATATGGTCACTCCAGGCCAGAATGAACAGGTTTTTCCTGTCCCGTACGTGTAAAATATCAGTCCAGAATGAATAGGCTTTTTCAAAAAGCAAAATGTGTGTCCCATGTCCATATATGGTCATTTCAGTTCAGAATGAATAGGCTTTATATGTCCTGTACATCTAGAATATGTGTGCGGTGTCCCTCCCGGTCAGATGAATGGATACTTTGAGGATTGGTCAAGCTTCACATGATAATTTGGCCTTCAGGGTTTATCTGTCTTATTTAAACACTTTATATTTATTTATGTATTTATTTAATTACAAATTCTTATTTTAATGTATGTGTTTTAATCTATTTTATTTTTTAAACCTATTACAGGGTTTCCTGCAGGAAAAAGTCTTGACCAGGGGGATCTCACGAATTTTTTTGCTAATTAATTAATTAATTCAAGTAATTAATTCACTTAATTTGTATTATTAATTCGTAATTTTGCCCTATGAAAAACACATAAATGTGCCCATGATGACGGAAAACACAACTAAATTCCATCCATCCATCTTCAACCGCTTATCCGGAATCGGGTCGCGGGGGTAACAGTTCCAACTGAGACCTCCAGATTTCCTTATCCCGAGCAACTTCCTCCACTCCCTCAGGGAGTATACCGAGGCGTTCCCAAGCCAGTTTGGAGATATAATCCCTCCATCTGGTCTTTGGTCTGCCACGGGGTCTCCTCCCATAGTCAGGTTCACTATGTATTTTTGTTGGATTTCTTTGGGGATTAGTAAAACTATACATTTTTGTAATCTTCAGAGCATGGGGAATCCAAAAATCTTTGTTGCCATTTGCACAGACACCTGCAAAGCCACCACTTTGGACGTTCAAAATGGCCAACATTAAATACATAATTTGTGCTATCTTAGCTTCTAGACAACCTAGAAACTTAATTAAACATGCCAATCCTATGTTTTCTGGGTCAAGGAATCAAATTAGTAAATGATGGGTGTAAAATGTTCCGGACCCCCACCCCCTTTCTGAGGGTTATCTATTTTGGGACCTCCAAGAAACGTATGTGAGCCAGTTAATGTCCGATTTTCATAATATTAGATGTTTTGTAGGTTTCTGAGTTCATTTATTACACTTTTAAAACCAGAATAACCTTTCTGACTTTTGGTTGGGTTTTTTCCTCACCTGCGACCCCCCAGACAGACCTTTGAGCCTATCTCAGTAATCGCTCTGCTCCAGAACAATGTTAAATTAGATCATAATTGAAGCATAAAAGTTGTTGTAGCTGGGCTCTGAAAACAAAAATGAGTAGCAGCAAATACCAGGGGTCTTCCATGGGGGGTCCGGAGACCGGGACCCCTGGGGGGTCCTCAGAGTTACTACAGGGGGCCTGCCAAATATTTTTTATATATGAAACTTTGAATGTTTTTATAGTATTCTCATTATTATTTATAACATATAACATATTTGATTTGTATTAGACAGTTAGGGTTGACAGCTGTTACTGCAGGGATTGCAATAAACCCTCAAACCCCCCAAACCCTCACCCTAAACCCTGAACCTTGTGATCAAACAATGTTTCTAGTTCTTCATGGATTCTCAACCCTACTTTACTTATACTGTACAGTGTCTCACGTACAGTATATCACATGCCATTTTAACGTTGCATAGTGTGTTACTAATTCTGCTTCTGTTTCTTTCCATTTTGGCCGCACCCAGCTACATGGTTGCGCAAAGCCACACCACTTCTTCCTTATCGTCAACTGCTATCTACCACAATTGCAACATTTCCTGCCTTACGGGCAAGTTGAATTACAATATCCAAATCTCAGGGACTTTCCTCAGCTGCCGTCTAGTAAACATGTTTGTCTTAAAAATGTAAAGTAAAAGTATTTAGAGTAAAAAAGTATGAAAACAGTGCAATAGTTCAGTAGCATTACAACACATTATCATTCACTTATTATTCCATCCTATTCCATCTCCTCGTCCTCCATATCCTCCCTCGCTGAGAATTCTGCTTCCTCCTCCTCTGGGAATCCTGCTTCCCGGGGTTCGTCAGGATCAGTTCCTGTGGGTGATGCTGGATCGCAGGTGGATGACGCGAGAGTGTAGTTGGAAGAGGAGGGAGACCTGCCTCTAGCATCCTGGAAATGACCCGTAGGCCCAGGCTCCCAGCTGAGCGATGTGGGGGAGTAGGGTACTGTGGCCTCGTCCGGGTCAGGTTCCGTAGGTGATGACGGATCATATGTGGGATCGTAGTCTGGATCCCTCTGACTGGGTTCATGCCACTGCACCTCATTCTCCGTTGCCCCCTGGTGGTGGCCTGGTGACCCATCCTCATCATAAACTGCATCATTAATTGCCTCAATTGGTGCAATTAGACGTCGGACCTCCTCCAACCTCCCTGAGCTCCACCCTGATTGACTGACAGTGTGTTCACCAGACCGCAACAACCGCAAACCCTCGTCAAACATGTCCATTTCTCTCTGCCAAGACTCTCTTTGCCTAGGGTCTAAACAGAATCTCTCAGCTAACTCTCTGCTGCTGATGTTTCTGTCAACATCCCCACTGCCCTGTGTCACATTTTCAGCTAACCTTCCCTCACTACGAGTAGACTGAGAGGTGCACTCTTCGCTTCTTCTCTGTACTATTCTTAATCGTCTTGGAACTGGGAAATCCTCCTCCTCGCTGTCACTCCCTACAATATATATACATAGGGGGTTCCCCAACATTACTGCGTCGCTCTACAACCCTTGCGGCTGGAGTCCCCAGTTCCCTCAAAGCTGCCCTACGTTGTTCCCTATTCTGCCCTAGTCCTGACGATCCCTCTCCTGGGTCGTCCCTATTCTGGGTGGATTAGGGAGGGGCTGCTGCCTGAGTTTGGGTTGGGCGTACCTGGGCTTGGGGCCTTACCATGGGCTTCACTGTCACAACAGGTCGTTCGTACACTTTCGTTTACGTGGGCTGCATGCGGGCTCGTTGTTCGCTAAGAACCATTTGTTACTCAAGGGGTCACGTGCGATCCTGACCGTCGAACCGTAGGGTATTGGGAGTCTTGCCCTCCCTGCTCCAAATGCATTTTTTTCATTGATTGAAGTATTTATTAGAGGTTTTGCATAGGTAACCTGCCTTGCACTCCTCCCTGCAAATGCTATGGTGGAGACGGTCAACACTATTAGGGAGCTCTAAGAGGATAGGGTTCGGCTTTTGGGGTGACAATAACAAGTTGTGTTGTCAGTGTGAGTGCAGTGCAATAAATGGACACGTTGTTCTGCGCGCTCAAAATGAGAAGTTGCAATACTTTCATTATTGCAATCCCTGCAGTAACAGCTGTCAACCATAACTGTCACAACACAAAAATGTTGTGATAGTACATAAACCCAGGATACATAAAAACATTCAAAGTTTCAAATATATATATAAAAAAAAAGATCCCATCAAGATTTGGCAGGCCCCCTGTTGTAACTCTGAGGACCCCCCAGGGGTCCCGGACCCCCCATGGAAGACCCCTGGTATTTGCTACCAATCCTTTTTGTTTTCAGAGCCCAGCTACAAAAACTTTTATGATTCAATTATGATCTAATTTAACATTGTTCTGGAGCAGGAGCAGAGCGATTACTGAGATAGGCTCAAGGGTCTGTCTGAGGGTCCCAGGTGAGGAAAGACCCCAACCAAAAGTCAGAAGGATTATTCTGGCTGCTATAAAAGTGCAATAAATGAGCCCAGGAGGTTTTAAAACCCTCGTAGGGTCTTCGGGTCACTTTGACCCGGTTTTACATTTTCAACATCAAGAAAAAGTATGTTAAAATATGATTTTTTCCATGAAACTTCTTCTGCTTGGCTTATTTACTGTACTAAACATGTGATATGAAAATGGTACCTGTCATGCATTTGCAACACCCCCCTGTATCAACATATAACACCCAGGGTCTTCGGGTCACTTTGACCCGGCCATTGAAAGTGTATGCTAAATGCCTAATATTTAGACCATTTCTTTCTGAAAAAACATTGGACATATGGATTTTGGAGTACATAATTTGCTCACCATTACAAACTACATTGATAACAATTCAATCAATATTATCTCCGCCAGGCCAGGATGGCCAAAAGTGAGGGATATGTTTTCGTTGCTTCTGTCTGTGAACAGCTAATCTCAGTCACCGCTGGACCAGTCAGCGTGAAACTTTACATGTACTTCCCCGGGAGGCCTAGGAAGATATTCAACCCCAAATCGTCCTGTTATAGAGCCACCATGAGGCAGAATTGAACAAAACAAGTTTTGGGGGATATTTACAATACCGATTTTCTCTTGTCATTTGATCAATGTCATGACCTACAGTATGTGTCACATTTTCTATTCAGATTGGCCACGATCCCAAAGATGCTTACGATTTTTGCGGGAGTGGCACATTTTGCTACCAAATGGGAACTTCATCCCTATGCCACTTTACAAATTCCAAGTTCCTCAGCATTCCGACGTGATTTGTAACATTTATTTTATTTTATTTTGAGTAGCCAATTATAGTTTACCCTCTTTTTCTCCCCAATCCAGTCCTTATGCCAATTGATTCCTCCCCTATGTTGTCACTGCTGTTGTATCCTACCGAATCACCTGACAGTGAGGAGCCCCCACCGAGAGGACGTAGGGCCTTCGCCCTTCGTCCTACTCCTCCCTCCCAAAACCAGCTACCGCCCAGCCTGGCTGTAGGAATACATGTAGTGACAATTATCACCCTCTCCGCCCAGCTTCCCTTCCCTCGAACAACAATTGTGTTTGCATAGATGCCCCACGATTGATTCAAATCCACAACCTCTGTGGTGGTGGCAGGGACATTGTGCCACCCGAGCACCTGTAGCACTTTGTGCAAATCAGAGTGGGACAAGAAATATTTGACATATAGTTCTTGATCAAATGACAATAGGGATAATATAATATGTACCAATTGGTGTGAGGTTTAGACAAAGTCTATATGGTAATACCAAGATATTTTACAAAGATCAGTCTCATGGTAGTGCTATAAAAGACAGATGGGAAAGATTTCCTTTCTAGGCCTCTTGGGCGTATGTGTGCCAATGCCAAGTTTGATGCTGAAGTGGTGCCTGAGATTAGCTGTTCACACAACGGCCTGATGGTGGCGCTATAAGAGGCCAATGTGAAGAATTTGGGGAGGAGGTTCTTCCTATAGGCCTCCTGGGAGTGTGTGTGTGTGTAGTTTCACACTAATTAGTCCAATTTGCCTGAGATTAGCTGTCCACAGACAGAGGAGTGAAAACATAATCCCTCACCTTTGGCCATCCCGGCCTGGCGGGGATAATACAAAATATTGATTGAATTGTTAGTAAAGTAGTTAGTAATGACAATCAAATTGTGTTTAATATGATTTTTGGGGATTTCTAACTACTTTAGAATGGTTTAATATGAGCCGGGTCAAAGTGACCCGAAGGCCCTGGGTGTGACTAAAACACGAGGATCCTACGAGGGTTAAAACCTACAAAACAACTCTACTATTATGAAAATAGGACATCAATTGGCTGGCGTACTGTTCTGGGAGGTCCCAAAATAGATAACCCCCAGAAAGGGGGTGGGGGTCCGGAATATTTTACACCCATCATTTACTCATTCGATTCCTTGACCCAGAAAACATAGGATTGGCATGTTTAATTAAGTTTCTATGTTGTCTAGAAGCCAAGATGGCACAAATTATGTATTTTATGTCGGCCATTTTGAACGTCCAAAATGACGGCTTTGCAGGTGTCTGTGCAAATGGCAACAAAGATTTTTGGATTCCCCATGATCTGAAGATTTCAAAAATGTATAGTTTTCCAAATCCCCATAAAAATCCAACGAATAAACATTTCTTAACATAGCAAACCTGACTACCAGTGGGACGTGCATCGAGGACCTTCCTAGGAAGGCGCTCACACAACTAAATGAATTCCCTTATTTTAGACTAATTCTTATTTTTGCCCTCAACATAAAAGGAGAGGTTGACTCTTGTCTCTTGGCCAGGGGGGACAGATTTTAGGCCAGGGGGCCCCCCTGGCCTATAAAGTGCTGCAGGAAACCCTGTATTATACCAACTGTCATACCAGCTCTCCAAATACATTCAGAATAGAAGTTTTATCTGTCCACCGCTTCAATTCGAACCGAGGTTTGATTTTTCTATTGCAAACTGCTAATAAACTCTTCAAACAATCAATCAATATTCAGCCCCTCGGTTGGTGGCAACCAGTCACTGAAAACAACAATAGGCCTATTATTGTATTTCTGCCAAAAATGGGACCAGTTTTTTAAAAAAGAAAGAAAGAAATAGCTGTAGTTGCTTCTTGTCGGTGAGGTCACAGGTGTGTAGGCTGGCTGTGTACATTTGTGTACATGTGTACTGAAAGTATTCAATCAATCAAATAACAGATGGCCTCAGCAGGTATAGGCTATATAATACAAAACAATGAATTCAATTAACCAAAGACAAAACGGAGAAACAGGGCGACTGGAGAAAGAAAAATGACAACAAGATTTGTCACAAGATTTCCACAAGAGCTGAGTGTGTGGCTTAGATCACTCTTCTCCTATCTCTAACTTGGGTGTCTATCACTCTAATTTAGTAATAGGTGGACAGTGTTGCATTGATGGTGCTTTAACAAGTGCACTGAAGCATTAATATGTTCTCATTTCCAACTTGAAGCAACAGTACTGAGAGATCAGATGTTGAAACATTTTCCTGTGACTTAAAATATAAAATAGCCTACAATTAAAAAAGTGTCCCCATTATGCAAGTAAACAACATTCGATTGTGGTTTAATAAATAGGTTTAGGCCTAAAGAGATTATATTTTAATCGGCAATGCTGCAACACCATTGACAACAGGTCCCGTTTTACTCACAATACAAAGTGAAGCTCACTCGACCATTTCTCTCTCTCTCTCTCTTTCTAGCCTACAACTTACAAACAAACAGAAAATGACTTACCTCTGTAGATAGAAAATAGCCTAAAAGCATTCCTTTCTCCCTGGCTTTTGTTTCAATGTTAATATTATAGATTCCTAGGCAACCAACCAGCAGCATTGGACAATAATAAGTCTACATTACATGATAAAGTTTACACCGCTCTGACTTCTGACAGTGCCTGTCAATCAGTTCACACAGCTGCAGACAGTATGTTAGATTGAGTAGACCTCACCACATGAAAGGCAGAGGCACGCATGGACTTTTAATAGCCTAATAATAAGCTAAATGCTCGGGTCTCTCTGAACCTCGGAAATAAACGGATTTCAGGACAATGTCACAGGTCTAAAAAAAAAAAAGAATCAGAACGGGGCGGAACTGGACAAGACCATTACGGGGCCACTCGGGTTTGGTTTTGTAATTTGGCATAACAAATATATTTCTATTGAATATATTATAGGCTTGACCATTTCTCTCTCTCTCTCTCTCTCTCTTCTGTTGGATAATTAGAGAAAGCGCACCTCTCTCTCAATACAAAGTGATCCTAGCTCGACCACAATGTTCTCTCTCAGATGATCTGCGTAAAGTGGCAGAGTTGACTGAAGTGTCTAGGCTAATACATATTACACGGGAGGTTGAGGCCAGTAAATCTGTCATAAAAATATATCTATTGAATATATTATAGGATATAGCCTACAATGAGATTGAGCAAACAGTTTTGTTTAACCCCCCGGCTCCACCGGGCGCGTCGAGCGTCGCGTCAACGTCAGCGCTGGGACCGCTCCCGTTTTAATTAATGAAGGGTGCTCCACTGCCGACGTCAGCGCCGGACGCTCAAATTCGCCCCGGTTCATTTTTTGACGCTGTCCGACGCCGGCACGACGCCGTCATTTTGGTGGAGCCCTAGCCTAAAGAGAAAATATATCTGACATGGCTGAACAAGGAACGCTGTCTGTCAGACAGACAGACCCATGATGTTTACCAGGATAAGAAATAACACTAGAAAAGTTGTTATTCTGAGAGAGAAATGTCCCGCACACTTTGATATGGTTTATCTTGATGATAACTGTTGTAGCCTACTACAATCTATCTCAATACATACAGTAATAGGATCGTCATGGGTAGGTTGTGTAAACGTTGTAGTGCACTGTATTATTATTATTATAAGTGACGTCCCTCGAGGATGGCGACGGGAAATACGTCATCTGGAGCGAAACTCCTTCCTAACTCTGCCTTACGCACAAATTCTATAGTGTTTTAGTGTTTTTAGAGATATTTGTCGGGATCCGGGGCAGCCTAAAAACGGGACAAGCCCTATTCACGGCCCGCCCACTCAGCACCCCCCTGGTGCTGAAGTCACGTTTTGAAGGGGAAACCCTAGCCGCAAATTGCAACACTAGATTTTTTTATAATCGGATGAATCTAGGGTTGCAATACCTCCCATAGGCAGCCAATGCATCAAAACAGTCTTTTGCTATCTGATTGTATTAAACGACGTCAAATCACCAATATTGCGGCTCTATTGAAAGCTTGGAATTTACTCTTTCTATCTGCAAAGTGTTTGTTTCAGAAAAATCCACCGAAAACATGTTATGATTTATTTTTCTGTCAAGAAATCCGAGCAGACATGGTTTGTTAAGTGTTGAACTTCGGAAGCGCTAGTCTTCTATAACGCAACGTCCCGCTGCCTCCTGCATTATGTGACATTTAGAACCAGGTGGTCACAGGACCGTTGAGAGATTTTCCACGAGCGCTTCCAAACTCTAGCACTTAGAAAAAATTATCACCTGAAGCCAATTTCTTGATAGAAAGTACAATTTGCAGATAGAAAGAGGATACTCCAAGCTTTCCATACAGCCCCAATATTGGTGAGCTTGAAGCCGTTTAATACAATCAGATAGCAAAAAACTGTTTTGATGCATTGGCTGCCTATGGGAGGTATTGCAACCCTAGATTCATCAGATTATAAAGAAAATCTAGTGTTGCAATTTGCGGCTAGGGAAACCCTACTAAAAGCCCATAGAGTTAACACAGAAATCGCAAATGTAATGCAATTTCCGAATAGTAAAGTATAAAATACGACTAGCATGATCAAGAACACAAGATAGTAAAAGGCACACAGCATTATAATTTACTTTACCGTTTGAAATAATGATTTATTGGCTTTAAGTCCAGCTATTTCTGTATTAATTGATTGATTGAAGACTTTATTAGAAGTTTGCATAGGAAAAGGTACAGTTTCATGACGGTACAGTTCACTGGTACAAGGTCTACTAAAAAGAGATCCTAGAAAAGTTCACTGGTACAAGGTCTACTAAAAAGAGATCCTAGAAAAGACTAAGCTTATTTCCACAAGAAACCATTAAAGTATCTCATATAACATTGAATGACAGACGAATAGAACACAGTACTATGCAGTAGATATGTAAAGAAAATAAAATGAAAGAACCCCCCCCCCCCCCAAAAAGAAAAAGAAAACAGTAAGTCTAAACAAAGAGTAAGTATATACAAAGAAGGGGCAGGGGAGGGTAGGGCTGGGCTAGGATTGTTTTCTTTACCAGTTGCGAACGGCTGCTGCCTGTAAGTGGTTTTTCAGGGCAATTTTAAAGGATGCTAGGGATCCACACTCCTTTATGGCCTTCGGTAAGGCTTTCCACATTTTGGTGGTATAGCAGAAGAACGAGTTTGACCATTTGTTGGTTTTGACTGGGTTGAAAGTGATCTGTGGCACTGCCTCTGGTGTTGTAATTATGGACATCCTTAACGTTTATAAAGTATTTAGACAGGTACTTGGGTAAGTTGGGTATCATAGTGGTGTAGTGTATCTTGTACACCAGGCCCATTGTAAGTTGCTGTACTCTGTCATCAACTCTGAGCCACCCCACTCTTAACTGGTGAGTAGCGGTGAGGTGAGTCTGATAGGGAAGGTTAAGCAGGACCCTAATTCATTTATTTTGGGCTGTTTGGAGTTTAGTTTTTAGGGCTTGTGGGGCGTCACGATACCATACGTGGACTCCGTAGTCAAAGAGGGGCTGGATTATTGCACCAGCTATGGTCTTCAGTGTGTTGAAATTGACCATTGGGGCGATCCTCTGTAGGAAACGAGTTCGTTGGTTGATTTTATTTATTACTTTAGAAGTCATCTTTTCACTGGAAAGATTAGCTTCAAGGATACATCCTAAGTAAGAGATTTTGTTTTTTCGCGTTATGACCTTGATTGTGAAGTTATCGATCTTCTTCATAGTTCATAATATGTCCACGGTGGATTTCTTCAAACAAACACTTTCCTGATAGAAAGAGGATAATGCAAGTTTTCCGTACAGCTTCAATTTTGATGAGTTTGATCAGATAGGACTTTTCTGTTATCTGAATTGCATTACGGAACGTACACCATTTTTTTCCCTCCATAGAGCAACACATGGTACTGCCTGATAATTCTAAACTTCTGCCGATAATCACAGACACATCTGTTTTCTGCTGTGCCAAACAATGAATCACGTGACGTGGATCCCTTTCCCCTATTTGCTCTTACTAGGACATGACATATCTGTATCTAAACTAGAGGAATATAATTGCTTAAAGAGGGAATATCGGACCGCAGATTATAGTGCTGCCAATCAAAGTGACTGTACTGGCCAATCACAGCTGGTTTTCTGGGCAAAACACATAACTGAATAACATAAAAATAGTGTAAAAGCGATTGGCTTATGGGCTCCAGTCTATGCTATTAAGGCATGCTGGTTCTTCTGGGGACAACTGGATGACAGGGGCATATCTGCCTAATAGACACCATGGTCAGTCATTTGGGATCAATATAAGTAGGAACATGGGCCTAGATGTTAGTTGTACTTCATTCCTAAACTCCTCTGGGATTTTGATGGTTCCTTTCCAGACTCTGTGAAGTGCAGCCAGCAGATCCAGATGAACTCTCCAGACTCAGCCAGAGCTATTTCAATGAAACGGGAGGAACCTGAAGACCAGCCAGGACTCAGTAAGTTTCACTCGCTCTGTTCCCTCCCGCCTTCCCTCCGTTGACTCTAATTGTCCCCACTATCAAAAAAGCGAGGGACAAAGAGAGCATTTCCCCCATTCCACAGAAGCAGTAACAGTACTGAAACATCTCGATCTCACTGAGAAGATCCATATAGATGTATATAAAATAACAGGTGGCTGTTGATTATGAAGTCTCGGTAAAAGTCCTCTACAAGAGTTATACATTTTATGGCTAACTCGGGACCATAAATCTGTCCGCCTCTTTATCTGCGCCCCCAAGTGGTCAACATCCGATATTATCGGTTCGGTCCGGTTTCCGAACCTGTGTAAAAAAAATCTAACCGTCACATGACTAGACTGCGGCCCCTGGAAGTGTCACAGTGACTAGATTTCTTAAGGAAGCCTAAAAATAAGCAATTACCTTTTTCCTGCTTATGTCAACAAAAAACTACATATAGCAGCTTTAATAGTTTACCATGCACTGGTATTTATTGAGCATCGGACCATCGGAAACAACTCGCCATTCGTGTCTTTTATCTGGTTTTATTTATGGTTGCCATTTATGCACACTAACAACAACCAAATACTGCACTTAACAATACTGACCAGGTTATTAACCTAAAACACAAAATAAAAACAACTATTACTCAACAGTATTAACATAAGAAAAGCAAATAGATTAAATGGGTTTGTTTTGTTGCATATTGTACGCTCAAAGCTCTCCTTGTCATCTTACCGGCCAAAAGGCCTTTACTCCTTTTGTAACTGGTCAGTGCTAGTAGGTAATAGTTTTGCACATTGAACATGGAAGTGTTGACAGTGTTTCTGCTCCTAGACACCCTGCACATGTGTGCGTGTAAGGAGGAGGATTCTCCTGAACAGGAGAGGAGCTCCATTCTGCTCCAGGAGGAACCAGAGGCTCCACACATTAAAGAGGAACAGGAGGAACCAGAGCCTCCACACATTAAAGAGGAACAGGAGGAACCAGAGCCTCCACACATTAAAGAGGAACAGGAGGAACCAGAGCCTCCACGCATTAAAGAGGAACAGGAGGAACCAGAGTCTCCACGCATTAAAGAGGAACAGGAGGAACCAGAGCCTCCACACATTAAAGAGGAACAGGAGGAACCAGAGCCTCCACACATTAAAGAGGTACATGAGGATATACCTCAAAGACCAGAGGAGCCTGGTGGGTCAATGTCGACATTACTAGCAGTGAAACGTGAAGATGATGAAGACATCTCTTCCCACTGCTGTGAAGTTGAAGTTAAGCTGGAATCTGACGCTGAAGACACTGAAGACAGTGATGATTGGGAGGAGACCAGTGGAGGTCAGTCAGTGTGTTCACAAAGGGACAGGGAAAATGGGGGGTTCGGCGACTCTAAAATGCTAAAAAAGCGACTGAATTTAGAGAAGAAACTAAAGAGACAAATTCAACTGCAAATATTTAGTACGACCAGCTAGCTTATTGTAGGAATCTGTCCTTTTGTTTAGAACGGGCCACTCCTGCAAACTTTGAAAGCCAATCTTAGCCAATCAGGATAGAATGTGACAAATCAGACAGGTCTGTCTTGATGACATGACTAGAGATAATGTCGACTGATTAGGGCTGTCAATCAATTACAAATATTTAATCTGATTAATCACATTATTGTCCATAGTTGATCATCATTAATTACAAATGAATCGCATCTTTTTTATCCTTTCTAAATCTACCTTAAACTGATTATCTCAACTTTTAAATACTCTTATCAGCATGGTAGTAGGCTTGCCTGAAAAATACTGTTCAGAATCTTAAATCATGAACTCAAGCCAAACAAATAACAGATGATCATATTGATCTTCTAACATTGCATAGTAATGATTACTAATACACACACACACACACACACACACACACACACACACACACACACACACACACACACACACACACACACACACACACACACACGGGATGTTAAAAGGTGTCCAAAATGAAAGTCGATTACCATAATTGTATTTTTAACGATTAATTGATTTGTCAACGGGGGGGTATCTTAATAATATCCCCCTATATTATTTAGACATGTTTTCTTTTCTGGCCAAAAGGTACATTTTAGACGTGACTTATCAGAATGATGGCTTTGATCATCTCTCCCATAGCATGTGTGGTCACTGGGCATGGCAGAAAATAACCAATCTATAAGCTCACAGCGCGTCGTGGACTTCAGCTTCAAGCAGCATCCATGCTATAGTGCAGGCTAACTTTCTATTACCTCTATGCTAATGTGAGACAGCCTCTACAAAATGGTGCTTTTGTCCACACTTCCATCCGACTGCATTGTAAATGAAGTAAATCCACGGCGACAGGCAACGCTGTGCATACATGTACTGTATGTATCCTGCTCAACTGGGGACTCGGGAGTGAGAATGCATCAAAACCATAGCGTTATGAAAGACTGGCAGCTATCACTGTCTGTCTGTGCCGTGCGCTGCATGGTGCGCATGGTGCTGGTGTTACGCTATTATCGGTCTGGGTGAAACTTTTACGGTGAAAAATGTTCTGCGTAAAAAAATAAACCTTAAATGATTATTCGAATTGTCGAATAGTTGAACAAAGAATTTTGAGTTAACTTTGACAGCCCGATTACTGATATGTGTGATGTTTGGACAAAATATGTTGAAGTAATAATATGATTGTTACTATAGCAAGACAATTTGAAGAACTCGCCCTCTCTCACCTCACATCTTTTTTTCTGTGTGTCTGTTTTCTTTGTCTTTCTCTCTCAGAAGTGAGGTCCCAGTCTGTTAAACCTTTCCACTGTGAACATTGTGACAAGAGTTTCAATACCGCAGGTCACCTCAAGGACCACCAGCGTATCCACACTGGAGAAAAACGTTTCCAGTGTAAACATTGTGACAAGAGTTTCAATCGGTCACAGCACCTCAAGACACACCAGCGTGTCCACACTGGAGAAAAACCTTTCCAGTGTAAACATTGTGACAAGAGTTTCAGCACTCCAACAAACCTGAAGACACACCAGCATATCCACACTGGAGAAAAACCTTTCCAGTGTAAACATTGTGACAAGAGTTTCAGTACTTCCAGTTCCCTCAACAAACACGAGCGTGTCCACACTGGAGAAAAACCTTTCCACTGTAAACATTGTGACAAGAGTTTCATTCAGTCAGATCACCTCAAGGCACACCAGCGTGTCCACACTGGAGAAAAACCTTTCCACTGTAAACATTGTGACAAGAGCTTCATTCAGTCAAACAACCTCAAGACACACCAGCGTATCCACACTGGAGAAAGACCTTTCCAGTGTAAACATTGTGACAAAAGTTTCATTCACTCACAACAACTCAAGACACACCAGCGTATCCACACTGGAGAAAGACCTTTCCAGTGTAAACATTGTGACAAGAGTTTCAGTCGGTCACATCACCTCAAGGCACACCAGCGTGTCCACACTGGAGAAAAACCTTTCCAGTGTAAACATTGTGACAAGAGTTTCAGCACTCCAACAAACCTGAAGACACACCAGCATAGCCACACTGGAGAAAAACCTTTCCAGTGTAAACATTGTGACAAGAGTTTCAGTACTTCCAGTATCCTCAACAAACACCAGCGTGTCCACACTGGAGAAAAACCTTTCCAGTGTTAAACATTGTGACAAGAGTTTCATTCAGTCAGATCACCTCAAGACACACCAGCGTGTCCACACTGGAGAAAAACCTTTCCAGTGTTAAACATTGTGACAAGAGTTTCATTCAGTCAGATCACCTCAAGACACACCAGTGTATCCACACTGGAGAAAAACCTTTCCAGTGTAAACATTGTGACAAGAGTTTCAGTGATTACAGTTCCCTGAAAAGACACCACACCACGCGTATCCACACTAGAGAAAAACCTTTCCATAAATAACATTAAATTAAGAAGTAGTTAAAGTATCTGATCTTAAAGCTCGCAATGCGGGAGGGAAGTGACGCCTTGTGTTTGGGAACCACTGCCTTAGTTAATGTACCAACAGAGCTGTGTCTGCAGACAGGACTGATTGTGGATCTGTTTTTAATGCTGCTACCTTCTGTCCTCTCCTGTTACCTTCCACCTCTCCTTCCCCCTACATCTGGGCCAAGCAATAACATGAAACCTCACCATTACTTATATTTTGACCTAGTGCATTTCATCCATTACATCTGAACTGTTTTCCTGTCTCCTAGAACAGTGGTTCCCAAACTTTTCAGGTCGAGACCCGAATTCCCGAAAAAGAGATTAGATGTTTGCCTGGGACCCACACTGGTGAAAACAGCAGATCTATAAGCAGTGAAAAAGCACCTGAAGACACACAAGCGTATCCACACTGTAGAAAAACCTTTCCACTGTAAACATTGTAAACATTGTGACAAGAGTTTCAGTTGGCCAGATGAACTGAAGAGACCACCTTGTGTCGATCGCCTATTTTCACTACTTCTTAATTATGTATTTTTTAATATATATTCGTGGATTATTTTCCCCCCTTTTTTAAATGATTTTTGTCTTTAGATTCATAAAATGTAATTATACATTTTTTGACATATAGAAAAGGAAATTTAAATGGGATATTAACTCATCTAGTGCGGGGGATCTCATCTTTAATGTCCATTATCTCAAAACTACACTTTAGAAGCTAGGATGGAGGCAGATGCTCGCTTATGTTACACAGTTATAAAAGCTCCCGGTCGGCCATTACACAACTCCACGTGGACACGGAACGGTTCCAGCGCACGATCCGATGACGTCAGACCGGAAGTGATTCGCGTGAGGACTTCTGGCCTTCAAAATAAGATAACGGTGGTGATGCCAGCCTGAAGGTGGCATCGTGGACTTTATAATCCGTTAATTTCAGGGGCACTAAATGAGTTAACTTGAGTTGTGACCCACACTTTCTTAGAACATACTTTGCTTTATACTATTATCAATGCAATGATTAATATATGGAATATATCTGCTCCAAAATAACTTCTTACTGTGTCACAGTCTGAATATATCATGCAGGCTGCATTTATCATTGAAACATGGATATATTTACATTGATTTGACAAATGATAGAGTTTTCTCAGAAGGGTGGCTGGTATCTCCCTTAGAGATAGGGTGAGAGGTTCAATCACCCAAGAGAGACTTGGGGTAGAACCGCTGCTCCTTCACTTAGAAAGGAGTCAGCTTAGGTGGTTTGGGCATCTAGTACGGATGCCTCCCGAGCGCCTTCCTAGGAAGGTCCTCGATGCACGTCCCACTGGGAGGAGACCCCGTGGCAGACCAAAGACCAGATGGAGAAATTATATCTCCACACTGGCCTGGAAACGCCTCAGTATACCCCCCGAAGGAGTGGAGGAAGTTGCTCAGGATGGGGAACTCTGAAAGTCCCAGTTGGAACTGTTACCCCGTGACCCGATTCCGGATAAGCATTTGAAGATGGATGGATGTTTAATGCATGGCACAGTGTATATTGCGCCGTCTCAAGCCACGTACACGGTGAGACACGGCAGAGCGAGCTAAAGCGAGCAAGTCACCATGTCGACCGTTAGAAGTTGTAAAGCAGGGGGCCTGACTTTCGGCACCTCCGTGCAGGTCTAGCACTAACGTTTCCAGTCTGGGAGCTAGCAGCAATAAGCTAGACTCTAGCCTTCAAAATAAAATCACAGGATGTTTTTCTTCTTTTTTTTAAGACAAAGATGTATTTCAAAAATACATGTATGATGTATGTCTCAATACATGTATGATGTATGTCTCTATACAAGTGTACTTCTAAGTGTCCTAACACATTTTAAAGGTTCTTTCAGATTGAAATTTGTGGTATGCAAGCTATTAACCTCTTAACAGGTGTGGGCCCGCCGGCGGGCCCGCCGGCCGTTTGTTGACAAACAATCACGTTTAGACAAGCCTCCAAGCTGTATACCATTTTAAAGCTAAGATTCTTGTGATTCCGAATCCGCAAACCATTTGATTATAGCGCCGAAACTCACGCCGCAAACAACGCAGAAGTCTGACATAAACAAACAAACAAATATTCATAAATCTGCTGCTACTCACGTTTAGAGTTGGATTGTACTCCAACAACATCATATATTTCCACAACAATGATGTTCTTGTGTAGAGGAAGGGTAAACATGATAAAATCCATTGATTGTACAAAGTCCAAACCACATTTTCTGCCAAGTACAACTATAGTCACGGATACAAGCGTGATGTCAGAGTATGACAATCTTTCACATGTTTTTGCTTCTAACTCCAGTTCAGGTTTTCAGTATTACAACTGAATTCTATTAAAATAGCGTCCAAGCTCCACACAATGATTGACACTTCATTTCACCCAATTGGAGCTTCTAGTCCTGTCTCAGTCGTCTCCCAGTCCCCCAATAGCAACCAATAGTATGTTCTCAGAGGAGGTCCATGACTCCGTTTCCTGGCTCATATATTCAGCCAATGGCAGCAGGTTGTTCTGATGATTGGCACTTCTTATAGCCAATGAAATTCTCGACAAAATGTGTCTACTTTATTTTGGCTGAAGTGAACTACAATACCCAAAAAACCCTGCGTAACAGCACTACTGGCCGTGCGTAAATACGCAGCAGCGGCGCCGAATGTCAGACCAAGAGTGTTAGGGCTGTCAGTAAAATAAATAAATTAAATAATAATAATAATAAATAAATTAAAATAATAAAAAAATAAAATAAAAAAATCCAGTCTATTAGCCCTTTTTTGACCTTTTTATATGATATATGCAAATGTCTCCAAATGAAAACGCATAAACATACACTTAGTAAAACATGTGTAAAATATTCATATTCTGTAGTTTTATCATGTCCTTTGAAATTGGGCTAGGTAAGGCTTCAAAATGTGTCCACATTGTGTTTTTCAGCTCCTATATTATAATAACAGTGTTATGCAGGCATCTATTTACTGAAAATATTTAGGCGAGGATTAAAAACCTGCTATTCCAGTAAGTTAAAACTTGCATTACTCAATGTCAGTTGCACACAGAGTGATTATTTATTTCTGGGTAAAACTTCAAAATGTTTCCTTCAAAATGAGACCATGCCCAATGCATTACTCCAAATGGTTTTAAAACTACAATCAATTTACTTTGGGTACGCTGTGTATAGGCGTTTTTTGCAAATTATACAGGATTGTTAACAGGTTAAAGGCCACTTGTTAATTCCTAACGCTTCTCTCCTATCTGTGCCACCTGTGTCACATTAATCTTCCACCTCACTTCACATGGTATCTATCCCATGTCACCATTAGAGCAGATATAGGAGCAAATTTGTAAACTCCCAGAAAATATCTAATAGCCCTGTATCGTGCACACTTAGACCTTGTTAAGTTACCTGAATCCCCAAACTCCAGAGGGGTATTCCAAGATAGGACAAACACATGAAACAGGTTAACGTTTTTTGCAAGTTGTTTAAATTTTCTGGCATCAATAAATAGGGCATAACTGTGAGATAAGAGCCATGCAAGGAATGCTGCACATTCTTCCGTATGAAATTCATAGGATTCCTACAGAACACAAGGGGTCAAGTGAATCTAACATTTTATTTGACATGAAAAGTTAATGTAATTTCTTTAAAATAATAAAAAAGATGACTTACAATAAGTACAGTACAGTATCATCCGCAAGGAACCCATGAAAGCTGAAAAGCAGCATGAAGGTTTTTTTTATCACCTAAAAGAAAGAAAGAAAAAAGCTAGAAACAATGCAGATTATAACTATAAATATTAACAATACATTTTAAGACTGAAACCCTTTAAATCATACATCGGCAACTGGCGGCCACATGTGTCTTACCTTAATGCGGCCCACAGGTTAATATTGGAAAACTGATGAATATTGATCTAAGCTGTTGCCATGCAAACATGACCTGCTTTAATTACTTAATTAATTACCCTAACCCATAATAATAATAATTAAAAAGATGACTTACAATAAGTACAGTAGGCTATGACTACAATCTTTTTTTCTCACTAGAAAAATAACTAAACCCAAAAACAAAATTCAGCAAACATGCAACATTCAAATAGAAAACAATAAAATCGAAAGAGAAAAAAAAAAATCAAAAAGGGTCGTTCAAATAAACATTCTTCAAAAGAAACACAGCAAACGAGCATGCACAATATAACCACTCAAATTAAAACTAGTATTCTAGAGAAACAAAATAATAAACACATAATAAAAAGCCTACAATCTCAAATAAGGACAGAGAAACGAATAATAAACAGATAATAATAAAAAGCCTACAATCTCAAATAAGGACAAAGCATATCTCCAGCTTCGTTCTTAACTCTTTGAGTGCCCCCTTTTTTCACCACTAGAGGGCCCCAATGACCAGAGAATTCTACTTAGACAGTGCTGGTATATGCACAAGCCCTGCAGCCATGACATGCCTGAACACTTTCCTTTGTGCATGTACAGGAAGAGGATGAAGTTAGCTTGAAGTTAGCTATTGGCTACCAAGCATTTTAGAAGATCTATTTTCTGCAATTTATCCACGATTAAACCTTGCACACCTCATGCATGGGAAAAAAACAGAGAAGAATGAGCTCTTAAAAATCCAATGCAATCCTGGATTGCATTGGAGTGGATTTGTGCAGTTTGTTCACAGCTTTCAAACAAAAAAATCCGATTGGAAATCCGTTCAGGCATTCTTGAGATAATAGCCATTATGTTTTACATGTTATGTAAACAAAAATGGCTGCCCTGTATGTTAGATGGGGTTGTATGGGGGTGGAACATGCAAAATCGCGATTGAAATCATGTTCACCAGATTTGATGGGGTCCAAAAAAAAAAATCAAAAAAAAATTTTTCAAACATTTTTTTTTATTTTTTTTTTAAAGCCGAACTAGTTCGGGATCGGCACTCTGCGATACGATAATAAAGCCGAACTAGTTCGGGATTGGCACTCAATGAGTTAAAGTGATCCCTGACTAATACGACAAATATGCCTTAATACATTATAATTGTCCTCTATAACTACAATGTAAAATTAAAAACACCTCAATTATTTTATTTCTTCTAGAAATAGCTAATCTTTCACTCAATAGGGGAAATGCCCGTCGCAAGTTGATGATGTCATAAATGTCAAGTGTGATCTATCCCTATGGAATTTATGGCATGCATGTGAAAATAAAAACAAACGTAATACTTCCTATGGTTAATATGAGCATCAAATCAATATTTCAAATGTGTTTGTGTTTTGTTTTTTTGCACATGCATGCCATAAAAATGACACATGACATTTATGACATCATCAACTTGCGACAGGCATTTCCCCTACTGAGTGAAAGATTAGCTATTTCTAGAAGAAATAAAATATTTAAGGTGTTTTTAATTTTACATTGTAGTTATAGAGGACAATTATAAAGTATTTAGACATATTTGTCATATTAGTCAGGGATCACTTTAAGGCTGTGGGAACATCCCTCCGGGAAGTGTACACGGACTCCGCTTCCTGGTTATGCTTACAGTTCCACATGTCTCGCAGGTGTGGTAGGAGGCGTCGGATTGATCACTCGAGCTACCGCCCTGAAGCAACTGAGTGATGGACAGATCGTTCCGTTCATAGTCCGTCCATAAAGGGGCAAGCATGCCCTGTAGCGCCTTGGTCCGTTGTCGCTGGTAGCGTCGTAGCTGGTACTCTGAGACAAGATGTTGGTAGGGTATTATTGCAGCTTCCTTGAATAGCAAAGACACGAGCAGATACATCCGTATGCTTGGTCCTTTTGCATTGTGATTCAGATGGAAATGCCAGCCTTCCACGCCATTGTTCGTCCCCATGGCACGTTTGTACACACACCAATCATCTGGCTGCCACTGGCCATATATCCAGGTGCGGTTGATGTAGTCAACAAGGGGTTTTAGCTGATCTGTGGCTGACGATGCAAGCTCTTCGAATGCTCCTTCAATCTCTCTGACTGGGAAATATGGAAGGGCAAACAATTGCTTGACATACTTTTTGACCTCTGAGGATTTGTAGGCCAATGTCAGACCAAGGAGCTTCAAATGACGCCAGACAGCCTGGGCCCAGTGGAAAACACAGCCATGGACCCGCATATCAGGGAACATTTGGGCTGCAGCTCCCCAAATTGCTGGTTCGAAATATGTCACCATCTCAACAATGTTCAAGTGTGGGGCCAGGTTCCTGACAGACTTGAACACTTCAACGTAGTCACATTTCCTCCTGCATGTCATAAGAACAAAAAGCAGAGGCACTTGCTTGACTTCTAGGCCATCGTCACCGCGAGGAACCCATGAAAGCTGAAAAGCTGCATGAAGGTTTTTTTTTTTTTTTTTTACCTAAAAGAAAGAAAGAAAGAAAAAAGTTAGAAACAATGCAGATTATAAGTATAAATATTAACAATACTGTATACATTTATGGCACCTGGACAGGCAGAGTGAAACTGCGTTTGTCCAGGTTGCCTGCATGGTTCCTGCTTCACGCTGCTGGCGGTGTGTTGCCCTGTTTGTGCTCTTGGCATAGGCCTAATGTTAAGCTTTTGTTAATGATATAGAACTTTCTGTTTAGTTTGATTTATGTAGACATCCTCCAAGTTACTTATAGCCTATGTATGTTTTTGTTAGACGTGTGACGAGCAGACTAGAGCCATTCCGGGGTCGGTGTGTGTGTGGTTACACACGCCGAGGTACGCATGTCTGTTAATATTGCGACATAGCACAACTGTTTTATGAATGGAATGTAGTTCTCACAATGCCTCTGTATCCCGCAGACGGTGCAGTGCGTGCGGCGACAGTGCAAACGTTGAACATTCAGTCTGGGATTCCCTGACCGTCTGTCTGGGTATGTTTCAATGTTTGGGACTAAACTTTGTAAAGTACATTGACTTCAGTTTGCTTGTAATTGTATTGTTTGATGTCAAGTCGCATGCAGAATCTGATTCTGGGTACAGCTAGACATCAGCAAACTCACAGCTTACTTGTGAGACTAATTCAGTGTTTGCTTGTTTTATTACAGAGTGCATTGTGTCAGACCGCTGTTCTTTTAACCTTTGTTTTTGTAATGTTTTTTTTTATTTTTTTTTATCAATGCTGCTACCTTTGAGTCATTGGTATAAATAAATGGGTGTATGGTATTTAGTCACCACTATTGCCACACATCCAAGAATCAAGTGATCTTAAACTAGTACAGCTAATAAGGCAGAAATAAGTTGGGGCTTGCAGAGCTACTCCAAGGGTTTGCTGTGCTGTGTGGTAGAGTGCATTTTTGCCTTTTTTCTTTTTCTTTTTTTTTTTTTTACTAATTTTGCTGTTTTACTATATTTTGCTGTGTTAAGTGTGGGGCACCCCCCACCCCTTCAGAATACTTCACAGCAGCTACCCAGCAGTATTATTCTAGCCATTTAGTGGCGCTGTTTGGTTCACCAGCCATTGGATGCAAGTATTAGTGGTTAACCTAAATTATATTATCTGATCCCATTCCGTGGTTCACCTATTGCTGGATGTCGTAATAGTGGTGTTTTGAACATATCTGAAATGCATTGTACAATTCTCCTAAACAGTTAATAAATGTTACGTTTTTGCCAACCCTTTGTTATTATTCACTCAAACTGAATACTTACCTTTAAAGGAGCTATAGTCAACCTTTTCTTGAAAAACGGATGCTAAAATAAAAATAATAAGCTTCATATGTGTGTTTCTATTCAAAAATGACCACAAACACCATAAAATAATGATAAAATAATCATTTTGGCCATTGTCAGACCGACACTTTGTTTACATTCAAGTCTATAGACTAGGATGTAAACAAAGTGTCGGCCCTACAATGAAAAAGTTGACTATAGCTCCTTTAAACTCGGGTCTCTCACCCTGTAATTGAGAGTGTGGTGTTGTCATATACATGTATAGGAGTGCTTAGCGCCTCCATCTGGTTACACACTGGTAGTCTCGTGGCTCCTTGGTGTCGGGACGTCTACGTCGGTTGGACGGTGGTGCAGCAGCTGGTCTGCCCCACTGAGATGTTGGCCCGGGGTCTGGTTGCGAGTTTGAGAACTGACCACGAATCTCGTCAACAATGGTCTTTCCCAGCAGGGTCACCTGTCATGTGTCCAGTAGCGCTTTTGAGGCCGGACGCGACCGGACGTTGTGTGGTCAATATATTTCCCACATGAACGCGGACGGACGGCACCGAACGGTGCACGAGCGTGTAAACGCGTGCATGCTAGTACCCCTCCGCGAGAGCTGCGACAACCCCCCACCCCGCGAATCCGCATTAACTACAAGCAACGTACTTTAATCAGTGGCTACTACTTTGCATAACGTTCGATCGGGAAAAAACACACTACCGCAGCCACCTGCCACATGGCAAATTGACTGGAAAGCCAACAGAAATTGATTTTACGCCTCTCCTGCTTAGCGGAGAGTGTGGTGTGATAGAGGAGGTCTCCCCGTAACGCGTGCGCGTGTTCAAAATGCCGACGCAAAGAGCCGTCTGCTCTCCAGCGCCAACTAGAGTCTGACCCCATGATGTGCACTGCAATGTAGTTTCAAATGCACTAGATTGCAGGCGTTTTTTTTTTTTAGAGTGAAAAAATAAGAAGACATGTGTGACGTGTGATCTGGGTAGCTTGCCCCAGGAAATGTGCCAAGCTCAATAGGGAACAATGGTACTTACTTACGCCCTACTCCCCTACTGGGCTATAGGCCATCGACAAGGGACCTGCAGAGTTCACCCCTACTGGGCTATAGGCCATCGACAAGGGACCTTCAGAGTTCACCCCTACTGGGCTATAGGCCATCGACAAGGGACCTGCAGAGTTCACCCCTACTGGGCTATAGGCCATCGACAAGGGACCTGCAGAGTTCACCCCTACTGGGCTATAGGCCATCGACAAGGGACCTGCAGAGTTCACGGTCACTGCTGTTCTTTCCTATCTGCGACCAGGTGTGTCCCAGTCTCTTGGTGTCTGCCTGGAGTTTTTTTGGCTGGCCTCTCAAAAAGACACTAGGCCTATATAAATGCACTGTTTACCAGATGACACACACACACACACACACACACACACACACACACACACACACACACACACACACACACACTGTTTGACCTTCAGGTAGCCTACAGTATACTGTACAATGCAGTGGTTTGTGAACGGAGGCACAGGTCAGCAGGGCCCTTAAACTGTCCTGTGTGTGCTTTGGGACTCTACGTCCATCCATGCTTAATCACACAATGACAACCAGGTTATAAAATACACACATATTTATTCCTCACACAAGACACCTAGCCTGATTTCAGAAAGAGTCCACTCTGAGAGTGGGCGGGGTCTATGGTCTGGAAGCAGGCAACAAGACACCTATGGGCGACGAGGGAAGGGCAAGGTCTTGCCATGTTTTGGCCATCTGGCCAGTGATGTATATCGGACCAGTTACCCATATGCCATATATGGAGACCCCTAGCACCCATATATGGAGAACCATGTACTGTATATGAGATGCTGTGAGACCCCAAACATGCTTACTCAGTTATTCGTTATGTGCAAGTCCTATGACGTCTATGACATCTGACATAATACATAAAATCCCTTTTATGCCCATATATGAAGATCCATGTCTGTAGAACCAGCCACTCAGATATGGGTCTTCCTCCATATAGGCATTTCCTTATGAAGTCCTGTTAGATATGGGCTTAATATTGATGACATCAGGGATCTCCATATGGGCATATATGGGCATTCTGCTAGTGTGGTTCCCCTGACATCACAATGATGTCAGAGCATGAGGTCAGAGCAGCAAACCCAGACCATAAAAAAGCGTACATGGCCAGATGGACGGACACATGATGTGCCGTTTCTCATACTAAACTGTGTTATGAGACTACTGTACTGTATACTCTGGGACTTTCAATATCATAACTAGTAAGACACCTCAGGGTGACTTGCAACCTCAGGGTCGCGCCAATTCTTGGCCATCTGGCCAGTGATGTATATGGGACCAGTTACTCATATATGGAGACCCCTTCATGATAGTTATGTTGTGTCAAAACATGCCCATATATGGACAAATATGGGCATTCCCATATATGTCCTTAATATTGATAACATAATATCCTTAATAATGTCCTTAATATTGACAATATAGGAATCTCCATATATGGGCTTAAAACGTACATAAGTAATGCCAAGCAGGGCCTTGGTGAGTTAGGACCTTGGTTTGATGCCTGTGGATCTCCATATATGGGCATAAGGGGGTACCCTAACATTCTAATTTTCGGCCTGGGATTTTTGACATCAGAAATCTCCATGTATATGGGCATAAAAGGTTGTTTTATTTTTCTGGGAATGACCATATAGGCCTATGGACTTTTTATTTTATTTTATCCTTTATTAATAATAATATGTATAAGACATAATAATAATATAAGACAAAGCACTAGTATGACTCAATTTAAATATAAATATAAAAAAAGTATTTTTAATAGGTACAGAAATGAGGAGGGTATTTGAAATAGTTAATTATGGAAAGGATACTGAAGTTACGGTATGTGAAGTTCAAATGTGTGTTGTTTTAACATGTATATATATTTCTCACAAGATTTGTGTTAACACTGTATAAAATTGATATGAAGGGGTAGGATATTATAAGCATCAGCTTCTTCCTACTCCCTTTCGAACACATATGTTTTATTGTTTGAGATGATGGAAATTGTTTTTATATTATATGTTTACTATTGTTTTTATTGTGATTTTGTATTGTATGATGTTCGAAATAAATAAAAAGAAAGAAAGAAAGAAAGATATGTATCCATATACATACAATATATGTTATGCCCATACATGGAGATCCCTATCTGAACCAGCCACGGTATTTGCCCTGCATACGTGTCTCGTCTGCATTGCGGGGGCTAGTACGGATACCGAAACCATGTCATTGCCTTCGAGCAAGACTTGCATAGCTTTGTTGACGCACTACCTCGGACTCCACGTGATGCCCACATAATCATTATGTAAGCAGGGCCACAACAACACACACAAGGATTTCCGGGTTCGTCGTGAACGTATCGAGTCTGCCTTAAAATGTTCTTAATATTGACAGTATAGGAATCTCCATATATGGGCATAACACGTAGGGCCTTGGTTTGATACCTGTGGATCTCCATATATGGGTATAAGGGGGTACCCTAACATTCTCATTTTCGGCCTCCATTTTCTGTACAATGTCACGTGACATCCCTTTTATGGCCATATATGAGTCATTCTGTACCACATCACTGTGATCAACCTTCGCTTTGCCATGCAATCAACTTCAGAGCAGTGATGTGGCACAGAGTGACAGTGAGTCACAGTGATGTGGTACAGAATGACTCATATATGGATAATGAGATATGGCATACAGTAAGTGTTGTCTTTTCCAGGTTTTAAAGGTTGCATTACACTAAAGTGAAGAGATTTTCAGAACTTCTAGTATCGAAAGAGGAATTTGGCCAAACATATCATCGTGATTTTGCCCATATCGCCCAGCCCTACATGTGACACCCCGCTGTTGGGAAACCTTTAGCCACATTTGTTGTACAAGTAAGCAGGGACGTGCTGGCCACTGGGGAAAGCGGGACAACTCCCGAACGGCCGGTTCATTCCCGGCCGTTCCAGGCTGGCCATTAGGAAAAAGATATAAATAAAATGTCGGCCTTCGTTCCATTTTGGGGGCTGGGCAGCCAACAATGTAAATCGTCACTGTCGGGCAGAAACCTAGTATCTCCAAGTTTCAATTTTTTTTTTTTTCGCAAAGCACTGCTTCATCATACAAGCCCGTTGGGGCCTCTACAACTCTTTTTCCTGAGCTGAATCAGGGGCCCAGCACGTCCCTGCAAGTAAGGTTTCTTATGCGTGTGCACTTTCATGTGAGTTTTAAGCAGTGGTGGAAGAAGTGGCTTCTCATTTATTTTTATGTATTTTTTTAACTTGGGAAAAGTTTCAAAACTGTAATGTAGACACACTCGGTTACAAGTAAAGTAAAAGTAAGGATTTTCTTAAAAAATACCCATTATGCAGCAGCAGAATGTACCGTTTCACAAGTTATATATACATTTATATATCTTTTGAAAATAGCAGATTGCTTGTAGTTATTCAGCTATTTTGGAAATACTACTGGTCTCCAGAGTCTGGATCAAATCAACCTTTATTTACAAACACATTTACAACAAACACAATTGACCAAAGTGCTGTACAAATTAAGTGAGATAAAACATCAACAAGAGAATATGAAACTGAAACAACGGCAATTACACTGTCACATACTGTACACCAATCAGGTAGAAAGACACCATGATGTCACATACTGTACACCAATCAGATAGAAAGACACCATGGACTCAAATGTGATTAAAAGCTAAAGAAAAAAGAAAGGAAAAAAGTGTGAGTCGTGACTTGTGAGAAGGGATTTAAAAATCTTGATAGAAGGAGCACTTCTAGTGTGAGTGCAAGAAATGGTTGCTTATATAAAACCTTTATATTTTTATTTGGTAGTAAGAGCCTAGATGTCTCCATTTGGCCTGATGTCGTTTGTCATGTCATGTGATTTTTTTTTGTCACCAAAAAATAAAATAAAATTTCAATCCATTAATGATAGCTATTTGTTATGTTACAGTCTATCTTGTCATGGTTCAGCCTGTCCTTGTAGCAGCTACAGTACAGTATAACTATGGTCTGATCCCTGTGCTCCTTGGCAGAACTACTGTACCACTGACCTGAGTGGTATTGTACCTCTCCCCATGATATCATGTACATTAAAGCATAACCATCACCACCTAGAATATCATCCTATTTGCCTCATCAATTGATGATTGATCCAGAATGCCACGACAGTGGGCAGGCTGCTCCAAAGCCTATGGGAGCTGTGATAGCAAAGGCACGGTCACTCCTACTCATCAGTCTGGTTTTGGTCAACAGTGGGGTGTAAGTCTCCAAAAGTTCAGATAGGTATAAAGGGGCCAGCCCAGGTAAAGATTATGAACAAATGAAAGAAGCTTAAACATGGTGACTTCCTCTTTTCACGCTAAATATTATTTGTTTACATTTTTGAAGTATTAAACAGTGGATGTTTTGAGTCTGTTACTTTTGTGTACACTACAGTTACTATTTTACATGATTCAATAAAATGATAGATTTTGAAAATAACATTGGTATCATCTATTTCTCGACTGCTGGTTTAATAAATTTGACTCTACCGAAGTAGCTATTGTTAATAGCTCAGTTTAGAAAAAAAGGACTCTTCGGACTGTAAACTGAAAGTAAGAAAAGACAACCTGAATTTAGAATTTATAGTTTCTCACATAGGCCTACTACTAAGCTATTGGACATACAGTACTGTACAAAAAAGTAATATGACATACTAAATAGTAATAACTCAGATTTATGTAGCGCTTTTCTAAGTACCCAAAGACACTTTACATGGGGGCAAGACATAAATAGTATGTTAGTATGTGATTTTGGACGCAGACCTGCATTTAAGTATGCATCTCTAAAACAACTACTGATTTAAATTACAACCAGTTGAATGATAAATGAAAACAAACAGAGAGCACATGTTGAGCGAACAGCTAAATAGTTTCTCCAGACCAGACACTCCTCCCACTAATGGGGACTCCCTTTTTTGCAGGTCTTTCAGTCCGAGCGTATAAAAAAAGCAACTCTGTTAAGGCTGTGCGGAGGTGCCGAAAGTGGGGGAACGGAGATACACCTAAACCTAACCTTAACCCGAACCTCAGTAAAACTAACGCTGGTGAATGCTAACCTGGTGAAATGCTAACCTGCTGACGCTGGTGAATGCTACCTGGTGAATGTTAACCTGGTCGGACCAACGTGAGGTCGTCTCCACCTTAACCGAGGTGCTTTTTTGATACACTCGGACTGAAAGACCTGCAAAATCATCAGTATGAGCAGGGGGAGGGGCATCACACAACCAACACAACAATCAATAATATGTAGTGATTATAAGGTCATACTCTTCATGGGTGATGTGGTGCTACTGTAGATGATGATATGACTCCATAGACTTGGTTCTGATCCATAGTGGCTGGTTGGGGGCTCTGATAGGTGGAGTCTGGACCAGTGGTCTGTCAAATAGAGGAGAAGGAGAAAGTTTCAGTGATCAAGTACATTTTGCCCACACACAGCATGTGGAGTGAGGATGCAAGCATAGCAGGGGTGCCCAAAAGGTAGATCGTGATCTACCAGCAGACCACAAGACACGCCCCTAAACATTATAATTAAAATATAAACAAATATTTATAAACAAGAATCCCAAACCCCTCTTTTTGGCATCTATCTGTCACTTTGATTTGGGTGACCCTCATGGCTTCTAAAGTAGGCAAACCCCCAAATGCAATGCTTTATGAAAAGTCACCTTCAGGCGGCTGCTACCCGTGACTTGTAAATAGACTAAGCCCCCATGCTCCCCCCACCCCTTTTTTCTGCCTTTGTATTTGACTAGAAGTTTGCGGCCCTTAAGTCTAGAGTTCAGGCCGCTGCGCGGCCTTCACCGCCATGTTGCGGCAGTGTGGTGTGTGTAATGGCAAAATATGGTAGTTTTTTGAGAAAAAAAAGTTTTTTGAGAAAAAAAATAATTTTTTTTTGAAAAAAAAACATTTTTGAAAAAAAAAAATTTTTGAAAAAAAAAAAATTGAAAAAAAAATTTTTTTGGGAAAAAAAAAACGCTTGCGCGCACACACATGCGCGCGCACGCAATGTTCAGAATACTATGTCAGGACTGGCTGCTCTGCGTGAGGCGAAAGGCGAGATGTTGTTAAATTGAAATAAATGCCGTTCAAAGAGTGGCATGTTTAAAATGTGGACAGTTGTAAATTTTCGCGCTTGTTCGACGTGGTGGCTATGTTTGTGAGAGGTGTAGCGAGACAATGGAGCTAAACATTCAGGTTCTAAATTGCCACCACTTTGTGTTTGCTCAATTGTATGTATTAGATGTTATGCTTTTTCTGCTTTTGAAATTGATATTAGCCTAGATAAAATACTATGTTCTATCCGTCTGTCTTTCAATGTTATATGAGATACTTAAAGTGTGGTTCCTGTGGAAATAAGCTTCGGCTTTCTAGGATCTCCTTTTTTATACATTGTGTTTTTGAAAAACCCTGTTCATTCTGGACTGAGATCACCATATATGGTAATTAAACGGACATTCTGTTTTTGAAAAAGCCTGTTCATTCTGGATTAAAATCACCATATATGGGCGTGATACACACAAAGCCACTCATTGGAAGCGGTTTTCACCTCCTTTTAATACATTGTACCAGTGATTTGTACTGTCATGAAACTGTACTTGTTTCTATTGCAATCTTCTAATAAATTCTTCAATCAATCAATCAATCAATCAATCAATTGTTTTCAAGAGTCGAAAAGGCGAAAACCTACCACTTCCATACAGAATGGGATGAAAACATTTTTCCACACTATTTCCCATGATTCCAAGTGCATTGTCTTGTACTAACGCCAGTGTTGCTATTCCAAAAAACCCTCAGGTTTTGGGATGGTATCATGTTGAGCTGGTCATTTTAAAAGTAGCTCTCTAGTCAAAAGAGTGTGGGCACCCCTGCTCTATAGTAACTAGTACCAGAACATAGACCCATTGTGTTATTATTAATGAAATCATTTAAATTACCTTAAGTGTAACAAGGACTTCCACCAGAAACAGTCAGAGTTTGATTTCACCTTCATTTAATCAGGATGTCACCTTGAGTTTTACCATGGCTACCATTTTCAATACACATCTTTCTGTTCTGCTGCCGTCCTAAAACTAAAAGTACCCAAAGCACATGTCTTGCAAAGAACTATTTAAGAGTATTATTGCGACCGTAGGTCGCAGTTACTTGCACACTATCCAAACCTCCACCGGCTGTCCCTCCGTCACTCCCTCCGTCACTCCCTCCGTCACTCCCTCTGTCACACGTCACACGTCACACTTTTGCCCTGCTCATATCTCTGCAACCGTTGCCCCGATCCATGCCAGATTTTGCACACACACTCCTTGCCTGCCAAACTACAACCTCCAAGGACCCCCGGAGTGTCGGGGACCCCCAGGTCCCTGGGGGACCCCCAGGTGTAAAAAATTACCAAATGTGCAAAAATGACCAAATGACCACCCCAACGGGGCTGCTCACGGGGCATTCCCGGGGACCACCCACTCCTGGTGCTCCAGAACGGATGCAAAAGTGGTGGCGCCCCCAGTGGAGGACCCCCTGCCACTGCAGCTCACATAAAATGCCGTAACTCGGGCTAGGAGCGACCGGGAGAGCCGGGGCCGGTACCTATTCGTCCGCCTTGGCGGCGCGGAGACCCCACCCCTCATTTCTCACATGGCCCTCTAGCGCCACCATGAGGCCGATTCAGATTTTGCCCTAAAATCACGAAAATCACTACACAGTATGTCTACACTCATGTCAACAACATGGATCAGGAAGATTTTGGAAAAACACATTTTTGCTCTATTTATGGAGATAAGCGACCAACGGTCGCTTATCTCCCGATTAGGGAGTCTTACTGGTAAGTAAACTGTCAAACTACTCACCTCTCCATCATCTCCAGCAGGGTTCCTGGCACTGAAGATGACCACTGGAAATATAAGCAAGACATGCTTAAAGGAGTAGTTCACCCCCAAAATTACTTTTTCTCTATCGATTACTCACACCATAGAGACTTGCATTCAATAATATTTTTTTGGATTTGCCAGTACATTTATCTTAGGAATGCGACAAAAACCTAAAAATATTATTAAACTCAAGTCTCAATGGCGTGAGTAATCAATAGAAAAAAAGTAATTTCCTTTAACAATCTCTAGACAATATTGTGACTCTCCTTTTGTGTGTGTGCGTGCGTGCGCGAGAGAGAGAGAGGGAGGGAGGGAGGGAGGGAGAGACTCACCTTGTGGTTTTCTGGTTCTCTTCATGTAGAACATCAGCAGAGCCACCACCGTCACTGCTAGTGCAACAGCTAAACCGACTGGCAAACCTAGAAATGAACATAATTGAGCTACGTGAGTGATCAGTCCCTCTGGTGGATATGCATTGAGTAAGAATGCTAGTGCATAATTTATCCTCGCCTTAGCCAAAATGTCAGACATAAGACATGTTAGTTATGTTTATCAGTAATGCAGATGCAGATGCATACCTGACCGGAACTTTGATGCTGTGGTGGTCATCTTGGCTGTTGTAAAGGGAGTGGTCATCTTGGCTGTTGTAAAGGGAGTGGTCATTTTGGCTGTTGTAACAGGAGCTGGAAGCATGTTTGAGAACAAAAGAGGAATACATTTTTTAGTTATGTATCTATGTTCATTAAGCAATTCTATTATTAGTTTGGCAAGTCAAAAATGTAGTAACTTCCCAATAGGCTATTGACAACAGAATACAAAACAAGTGCAATAGTTTAACTCACAATGTAAATATGATGTACAGTTCATCATCGGCGAACAGTAGTTACAGACTTACCATCTTTAACATTAAGATGCACTTCTATGAATTCATCCAGAAACATTTTCTTCAGTCCACATGTGTATGTTCCAGAGTCTGACTTTTTGAGTTTAGTGATGGATACCTTTAAGACTTTTTCTGAGTTTCTAATACTTGTTCTACCACTTTCTGCAGTTTTTCCAGATTCTGCATAGACAATAAGGTCTCCGAATTTGCTGCATGTATTTCTACAGAGGTATAATGCATAACCCCCAGTCAACCAGGTCCATTTATCCCAGGAGCAGGTGAAAGTCACATCACCCCCAACATGACCAGTTATGCTGAGAGGTGTTGTCTCCACAATACTCCACACTACAGTACAAGAGACAAGCAAGGAAACAGCTCATCAGTATGACACACAACTTATTCATTGACAACATGATGTGAGGAGTGTATTTTTGCAGAAGGATTCAAGATGCTCTACACAACAGTGGACAGACAAAGGATGAGACAGAGACATTGAGAGCATCATACAGACACTCAGAGACAGAGACAACCACACAGGCAGAGAGACACATGAAAACAAGCAGAGGTCACTCACCAGAAAGCAAACAGTAAATGTAGACATTTCTCATGATGACAACGAGCTGCAGGCGACTTGTCTAGTTCTGGAAGGAGACGATATGGGACTTCCTCGTGCTTTGAATAATGGTCTGAATGTCTTTACATCTTTAAAGCTCCACCCTCTTCCTCTGACCCTCAATGCAAAGATGCAAACATGGTCACGTTCACACATACACTCCCTTTGTGGTTGGCTACACTTCACGTCTCTGTCATATCATAACTCTAAGATTCACAGACAATTTATACTTGGACTATGGAAGATTGTGAAACCTTCATTTCATGTTAAAAAAAAGACAAAGCCTATCTTTACCCTCCCCCTGACGTTTCTACTGTGAATACCATTTAGTTTGTATTTGTTTGTCTATTTTATGATGATATGGGGACCCCAATCTAAACAAGCCAAAGGCTTTCTTGTGGCGTTTAACCTTTTAGTTGACCTTGTACCTGTGAACTGTACTGTCCTGAACCTTTTCCTATGCAAAGCTAGGCCTATAATAAAATCTTCAATCAATCAATCAATCAATCAATCAATCAATCAATTTGAATAAGGCCTACTGTTATAAAAATGACTCTGTCAAAAAAAGAAAAATGCAAATAATGTTCCTCTTTAGATCTGTTAATTAGTTTGTTCTGAACACATTGAATGATGAACTTCATAACATTTAAGTGTTACTATTTAGGCTGGTAGCCTGTCTGAGTTTGTGCTGCAAAATGGTGCTCGTAGTCATAGCAACTGTCTATTCTTCACTGCAAAACCACAACAACCGGTTATGGTTTTGAAGAGCGGCTCTCTGTAGGAAATGATATTTCCTCCTCATTCTGTAGAAATGCAACACCTTTATCACTGATGTAGTCATTGCATTGTCTTTTATTTAACGATCCTGAAAAAATAAGTTTCAGGAACTTTTATTTAGAAAATTACAAGAAATAACATGCAGACCTGCCGTTTTCTCTACGGCTTGTTAAATGTCGTCCCTGACTACCCCATTTTACATTAAAAACTAAAATTAAATGCAAAACAAAAACTAATGAAAAATGCAAAACTATAATAACCTTGAAATTTATATTGAAATTAAGGTCATGTATCAGCTTTGTTGTCACATCAGGTTTACAGAAGTAAAGAAGTGGGTGAAAATTGTTTTTGTGCATAAAAGTAACTGCAGAATTCAATATTGTCTCGCATCACATTTGTTTTCGAGCAGGACAGCTTCAGCTTGTATGAAACAGTGGTTCTCAACCTTTTCAGGGCCCCAAAATAATCATATTTTAACTGGGCAGTGGGCACCCCTCACCCTGACGAGCACTAAGAGTTGAGGCATAACATTTTGTATAACACGGCTGGTTCTATTCGCGAAAATAGCAGATCTACATGCTCACAACGCTTTGCAACGCAAGGCGTTGTGAGCATGTAGATTGGCTATTTTTCCACAATTGCTGCCTCTAATATTTGACAGTTTAGCCAATGTTTAATTTTCATTTTAGAGGTACTAAAAAGTCCTTAAATTGTAACTTTAGAAATGTTTAGATACACTCTATACACTTAAACTTGATGGTTTGTTTACTGTTGAGTGAGAAAACAATGTTTCACATTAAGCTAATCACCTGGGGACCCCCCAAAATAATTGGGGGAACCGACCCACAGGTTGAGAACCACTGGTATAAAACATGGCCAGCAAACTACATGGTAGTATTTTGAGTAGAAGCAAAATCTCCATGTTTCATAGATTCTCATGTGTGCATCCTCATGTTTGTACAAGTGTGAACTTGTTTTCCAGACGTTATGCAGCAAAATTACATTAGTAGCACAGATATTCTATTAGGGCTGGGCTATATATCATATCAATATTATACTGTTACTGTGTTATTATGAGACTAGATATACTCTGAGACTTTCAATATCATAATGAGATAAAGCATACAGTAAGTGTTGTCTTTTCCAGGTTTTAGGTTGCATTATACTGAAATGATTACAGTAAAGTGATGTGCTTTTTAGAACTTGAACTGTATCAATAGAGGTATTTGGCCAAAAATGTTTGATTTTGTCCACATCGCCCCAGCCCTACATACATCTGACACCCCTTGTAATGATCGTGGTTGGGAACCGTTTAGCCACATTTGTTGTACAAGTAAGGTTTCTTACGTGTGTGTACTTTCATGTGGTGGAAAAAGCAGTGGTGGAAAAAGTGGCTACTCATTTATTTAACTTAAAGGATTAGTTCACCCCCAAAATGCCTTTTTTATTGATTACTTACCCCATGTAGAGTTCAATAATATATATTATTTGACCCAAATGCATTTGGGTCCCCATCTGGAATCAATGGGGGTAAATTTATTATAATACATTTTTTGTTTTAGGAATGCAACAAATAAAAATAAATACAAAATATGATTGAACTCAAGTCTCCATGGCATGAGTAATCAATAAAAAGGGGTGAACTACTCCTGTAAGTAAAAGTATCAATACTGAAATGTAGACACACTCGGTTACAAGTAAAGTAAAAGTAATGAAGATTTTCTTGAGTATATGTACTAAAGTATTATTACCAAAAGTAAAAAAAAACAATACCCATTATGCAGAATGTACCGTTTCACAAGTTATACATTTATATATCTTTTGAAAATAGCAGATTGCAAGCTTGTAGTTATTCGGCTATTTTGGGAATACTACTGGTCTCAAGAGTCTGCATCAAATCAATCTTTATTTACGAACACATTTAGTGCTGTATACAAAGTGAGATAAAACGTCAACAAGAGAATATGAAACTGAAACAACGGCAGTTACAACAATGTTGCATACTGTACACCATCAGATAGAAAGACACCATGATGTCACACACTGTACACCAATCAGGTAGAAAGATACCATGGACTCAAATGTGATTAAAAGATAAAAGAAAAAGTTGTGACTCGTGAGAATGGATTTAAAAATCTTGATAGAAAGACCACTTCTTGTGTGGCCTGTGTGGGCGGTGAGGAAGAAATTATATGGTTGCTTATATCTAACCTTTATATTTTACCACCACGTATAATAATTACACCATACATTGTGATATTTGGTAGCTTGCAAGAGCCTAGATGTCTCTCTCCACTTGGAAATCAATGAATCAATCGATCAATGATATCTATTTTTTATGTTACAGCCCATCTCGTCATGGTTCAGCCTGTCCTTGAAGCAGCTACAGTATAACTATGGTCTGATCCCTGTGCTCCTTGGCAGAACTACTGTACCACTGACCTGAGTGGTATTGTACCTCTCCCCATGATATCATGTACATAAAGCATAACCATCACCACCTAGAATATTATCCTATTTGCCTCATCAATTGATGATTGATCCAGAATGCCACGACAGTGGGCAGGCTGCTCCAAAGCCTATAGGAGCTGTGGTAGCAAAGGCACGGTCACTCAGGGCCGGTTCCTGGCATAAGCAACATAAGCGGTCGCTTAGGGCCACAACCATAAGGGGGCCACATCACAGGGAGAAGACTGCAACGCGTTTTGAGCTTGTAGATCAGCTATTTTTCACTATATGCATTGTGGAGTGAGTGTGAAGTGGCCCTCTCGACATGTGGCCAAGACCCGCAGGTTAATATCGGAATACGATATATTATTGATTTCAGCTGTTACCCACTTTAATTACTTCAGTCTATAGTAGTAGCATAATGACCAGTGCTATAGTCTTTTTTGTCAATGTATTTGCATTTCATAAAGTTAACATAAGAACATATATGTATTTGAAATTAAATAATAATGTTACATTTCAGGATTCCAGTTAAAAAAATAGCTAAAAAGAATACAGGATTCCAATTAAAAGAATTGTGAAAATAATGGATCATAGCAATGCTTGTAGATCTATTTTTTTGTGGCCCTCTGGAGTGATTGTGAAATATAGTGGCCCTCTCCATCATCTAAGTTGCCCACTCCTATACCCTATCCAAATGCTACTTATTATTTTAATGTGCAATCAAATTAAGATCTCACACAAGACACAACAGAATTGAAAATATGCCACATACTGTAGAGTTGAATAGGCCTACAAGTTGCAATTTGAGACTAAAAGAACACAGGATGAAGGTGTGTGATTTTGTATGAATCTGATTCAAATCAATTGTTGTTTTTTCTTGTTATAACATTACACTCATGTTTTTGGACAAATTAAACAGTGTCTAGAAATAGATATGTATTATAATAGTTTTATCTTGGTTTTGAAATGTTTTTCATTAGAGCATAGCCTACATGTTTCTGTTTTAATAGCTTTTAACTAACCAGAGAGAATGATCTAATAATGTTTTATCTGTGCCAAAATGCAGATTTCTATGCATTTCTGGGGTTTTGACCGCCCCTCAAAACCCCAATTTTTTTCGGCCGCCCGCCTTGCGGGCGGCCAGGATGTATCCCGTATTTGAATCTCTGGGAGTTGGCAACCCTATGTGTGTAGTTAGTAGATACATGCTTGAGTGCTAACAACAGACACCACATGTTCTACTAGATAGAAAAAGACGTTATTATTTATAACTTTGGTTTTGGCGATTCAAAGACAGTTAATAAGTGCGCACGTCCGTCAGTGGGGGGCCACCTAAAATAATCTCGCTTAGGGCCACCTGTACCCTAGAACCGGCCCTATACTCATTAGTCTGGTTTTGGTCAGCAGTGGGGTGTAAGTCTCCAAAAGTTCAGATAGGTATAAAGGGGCCAGCCCAGGTAAAGATTATGAACAAATGAAAGAAGCTTAAACATGGTGACTTCCTCTTTTCACGCTAAATATTATTTGTTTACATTTTTGAAGTATTAAACAGTGGATGTTTTGAGTCTGTTACTTGTTGTTTACACTACACGCACAAATTTACATGAATCAATAAATTGATACATTTTGAAAATAACATTGGTATCATCTATTTCTTGACTGCTAGTTTAATAAGTTTGACTCTACCGAAGTAGCTATTGTTAATAGCTCAGTTTAGAAAAAAAGGACTCGTCGGACTGTAAACTGAAAGTAAGAAAAGACAACCTGAATTTAGAATTTATAGTTTCTCACATAGGCCTACTACTAAGCTATTGGACATACAGTACTGTACAAAAAAGTAATATGACAAACTAAATAGTATGTTAGTATGTGATTTTGGATGCAGACCTGCATTTAAGTATGCATCTATATCAGTCCACTTTAAGGCTTAATCAGGAGTTTGGCCATAGGTAGGCTTGGCGGTGGACACTGCTCTTGTCTATATTATCCTTATGTATGTAAACCTGTCTTGTTTTTGTTACCTGTGTGTCAAATGTTTGTATATGTTATGTGTCGCATACATGGCTGCTGTGTCGCAAGACACATTTCAGTGTGAACTGACAATAAAGTACTATATCATATCATATCATATCATATCATATCATCTCTACTAATTACAACCAGTTGAATGATAAATGAAAACAAACAGTTTCTCCAGACAAGCCACCCAGGTGAAACTCCTCCCACTAATGGGGACTCCCTTTTTTGCAAGTCTTTCAGTCCGAGCATATCAAAAAAGCAACTCGGTTAAGGCATCGGAAGCTTGTGATTGGCTGTGCGGAGGTGCCGAAAGTCGGGGGAACGGAGATACACCTAATCCTAACCTTAACCCTGACCTCAGTAAAACTAACGCTGGTGAATGCTAACCTGGTGAAATGCTAACCTGCCGACGCTGGTGAATGCTACCTGGTGAATGTTAACCTGGTCGGACCAACGTGAGGTCGTCTCCACCTTAACCGACGTGCTTTTTTGATACACTCATAAGACCTGCAAAAAAGGGACTCCGCCCACTAATGACCTCCACTCTGCTGCCACTTCCCGAAAGGGGAGGAGAGGAGAGCACAGCCAATAGGATGCATCAGTATGAGCAGGGGGAGGGGCATCACACAACCAACACAACAATCAATTAATAATGTGGTGATTTTTTTACAAGGTCACACTCTTCATGGGTGATGTGGTGGTACTGTAGATGATGATATGACTCCATAGACTTGGTTCTGATCCATAGTGGCTGGTTGGAGGCTCTGATAGATGGAGTCTGGACCTGTGGTCTGACAGATATAGGGGAAGTTGCATTATTCAAGTACATTTGCAAATATCCTGAATTTGCTCTTTCCTCTGCATTCAACCCATCCTAACTGTCAGCAGTGAGAAGTCAGTGTCTGGGGAACAGTTAAGAGTTCCCAAAGAGAGAGATTTTACCAAAAACCAGTGGTGTAAAGTAACTTAAGTATAGTTTTGAGGTATTTGTACTTTACTTGAGTATTTCCAATTTCCAATACTTTTACTTCTACTCCACTACATTTCAGAGGCAAATATTGTACTTTTACTCCACTACATTTATTTGAAAACTTTAGTTACTAGTTACTTTGCAGATCTAAATTACAATAGTATAAAACATACATAAACCACTTAAGCCTGATTTTATACGGTGGCCATTTGAAAATAGCCGATCTACAAGCTCACAACGCGTCGCGATGTGACGCATTGTGAGCTTGTAGATCGGCTATTTTCAAACATTTTGTACTTTTACTTTTGGTACTTTAAGTACTTATCGATGCCAATACTTTCACACTTTTACTCAAGTACATTTTGAATTCTGGACATTTACTTGTATTACGGAGTACATCTGCAGTGCAGTATTGATACTTTTACTTAAGTACAAAATGTGAGTACTTTTTCAACCACTGCCAAAAAACAGCATCAAGCATAAACACAATTCAGTTAAAAAAAGATCAAAACAATGTAGCTAAACAACACAAGGTTTATGTGAAAACAACACAAGAGCTCAACAGCATGTTTTGAAATAGTTAGTTTGGTGGTTGTGTTCAGTTCAGTTTTAGTTTTACAAGTATACACATAAACTATAGTTTTATTTTTAGGAATTGACTAGGCCTATGTCAGGAATAGGAATGTCTTGGTTTATATTTTTGCCAGGATGTCTTATTTAGGCAAAGAACTATTGAATAATTGTGAGAAAAATGTCTTCATACTCACCTCTCCATCATCTCCAGTAGGGTTCCTGGCACTGAGGATGACCACTTGAAAATATAGGCAAGACATGCTTAACTCTCTGTAGACAATGTTGTGACTCTTGTGTGTGTGTGTGTGTGTGTGTGTGTGTGTGTGTGTGTGTGTGTGTGTGTGTGTGTGTGTGTGTGTGTGTGTGTGTGTGTGTGTGTGTGAGAGAGAGAGGGGGGGACTCACCTTGTGGTTTTCTGGTTCTCTTCATGTAGAACATCAGCGCTGCCACCACCGTCACTGCTAGTGCAACAGTTAAACCAACCAGCGAACCTAGAAGTGAACATAAAAAAGTAATAATCTTTGGATTCTCAAATTGCCATTCTAATGTGTTTATTCCCTTCCCCATAAATGTATTGAGTAACAATACTAGCGCATAATTTTGCAGAAAGACTGCCGGAGAATGCACTCGCTGTCCCTATAATGTTGTCCTCACCTTGGAGAAATATTCAGACTCATGTTAGTTACGTTTATCAGTAATGCAGATGCATACCAGCCCCTAAAGATGAGGATTCATGAAGCATGGTTGCTGTGGATACGATGGAGATGGTTGTAGAAACATCAGGATGTTGGAATGTAGAAGCGATAGTGGTCATCTCAGCTGTTGCGAAGGGAGTGGTCATCTTAGCTGTTTTAACAGGAGCTGGATACATGTTTGAGAATGAAAAAGGTATATACATTTGATTCAGTTATGTATCTATGTTTATGCAATTCTATTATTAGTTTGGTAAATAGAAAATACAAGTAATTTCCCAATATTGAGATTAGAATACAGAACAACAGCAATATTTTAGCATGCAGTGTAATAATGATGTAGAGTTCATCATTGAGACACAGTAGTTACGGACTTACCATCTTTAACATCAAGATGCACTTCTATGTATTCATCCTTCCCAGTTCTCTCCAGTCCACATAGGTATGTACCAGAATCTGACTTCTGGAGTTTAGTGATGGATACCTCCAAGTCTTTTCCTAATGAGTTTATAATATTTATTCTATCTCTTTCTGCAGTTAGATCAGATTCTGCGCTGACAATGATGTCTCTGATTACGACGCATACATTTTTACAGAGGTATAATGTATAACCCCCAGTGAACCAGGTCCATTTATCCCAGGAGCAGGTGAAAGACACATCACCACCAACATAACCAGTTGCACTGAGAGGTGTTGTCTCCACAATACTCCACACTACAGTACAAGAGATAAGCAAGGAAACAGCTCATCAGTATGACACACAAATTATTAATTGACAACATGATGTGAGGAGCGTATTTTTTGCAGAAGGATTCTAGATGCTCTACACAACAGTGGACAGACAAAGGATGAGACAGAGACATTGAGAGCATCATACAGACACTCAGAGACAGAGACAACCACACAGGCAGAGAGACACATGAAAACAAGCAGAGGTCACTCACCAGAAAGCAAACAGTAAATGTAGACATTTCTCATGATGACAACGAGCTGCAGGCGACTTGTCTAGTTCTGGTGGGAGACGATTTGTGACTTTCTCATACTTTGAATAAAGGTATAAATGCCTTTATCATTAAACTCCACCCTCTTCCTCTGACCTTCAGTGCAAAGACGCAAACATGGTCACATTCACTGACGTGCGGCACGTGCCCCCGAGATCCCCCCCCCCCACACACACACACTCACTTCGCGGTTAGCTCACTTCATGTCTCTGTCATATCATAACCCTAATATTCACAGACCCATGTATACTCAGACTTTAGGAAGATTGTGAAACTTAAAAAGTTCAGTATCACTTTAATTAGAATAGTGAGGCCTACTATTATAAAATTACTGCTGGCAAAAAAAAAAGAATTATGTTCCTCCCTGACTGATAGTAGTGTACAGTATGTATCTTTATGTATCTGTGTTCTGAACACATTGAATGATGAACTTCAGATAACATTAAAGTGCTACTAAATAGACTGGTAGCCTGTCTGAGTTTGTGCTGCAAAATGGAGCTCGTAGATGTCTATTCTTTACTCCAAAACCACAACAACCAGTTATGGTTTTGAAGAGTTGCTCTCTAAGAAATGACATTTCGGAAATGTCATTTCCTCCTCATTCTGATGCAACAACTTTATCAAACATAAATATCACTGATGTACTCATTGCATTCTTTTATTTATACTACAATAATAAAAAAAAGTTTCAGTAACAGTTATTTAGAAAATTATAAGAAAAAGATTAAAACTGGAAACGCAAAAGCTTTTGAAATAAATCAATTAGACGTTCAACCTTCAAGGTCTTCAACTAATAGCAGATCTACAAGCTCACGTGTCACGATGTGACACATTGTGTGCATGCAGATCTGCTGTTTTCTCTATATTTTTTAGCTTGTTGAATGTCGTCCCTGACTACCCCATATTACATTAAAAACTAAAATGAAATGGCAAAACAAAAACTAATGTAAAATGCAAAACTATAATAACCTTGAAATGTACCATATTGAAATTAAGATCATGTATCAGCTTATTGTCACATCACAGGTTTACAGAAGTAAAGAAGTGGGTGTAGTCTTTGTGTATAAAAGTAACTACAGACTTCATTATTGCATCACTTATATATTGCATCACATTTGTTTTCGAGCAGGACAGCTTCAGCTTGTATGAAACAGTGGTTTTCAACCTTTTCAGGCCACGACCCCCAAAACAATCATAGTTTAACTGGGTACCCCTCACCCAGACGAGCACTAAGAGTTGAGGCATAACATTTTGTATAACACAGTTCTATTTGTGAAAATAATACTTTTCACTATTTCTGCCTCTAATATTTGACAATTTAGCCAATGTTTAATTTGTCATTTTAGAGGTACTAAAAAGTCCTTAAATTGAGTGAGAAAACAATGTTTCACATTAACCCTTAAGTTCTGTTTGGGTCATTTTGACCCGTTTTACATTTTCATTTGGAAAAAAAAGGTAGAAGTTTACATTTTTTCCACCTGAAACTCACTGGCCTTAAAGATTCTTCTGAGATGAACATGTAAAAAATATATTTTTGCACTACACCCATGCTACACCCCCCTCATATTTTTTGAACCTTAAGTGCTGTTCGGGTCATTTTGACCCGGGAAGCACAGATGCACAGAAATACACAGTATTATGCCAAAACACAGACACACAGTCACCCCCACTTCTAACACCCCCCTTCCGAAGCCCTATTCCGAACCCCCCCCCCCACCCTCCTCACCTCCCCCCCCCCACACCTAACCCCCCCTCCCCTGATGCACAGAAATACAAGGAATCATGTACAAACACAGATACACTATCACCCCCTAACCCCTTCCACCCCTCCCCCTCCAACCCCCCTCACCTCACCCTTACCCCCTCCTCCCCTCCAAACCCCCCAACCCAACCCCACCTCCCCCCCCCCCGCCACCCCAGATGCACAGAAATAAAAGAAAGCATGTATACTAACACAGACACAAATTCACCTCCTTCCCCCTCCTATCGCCCTCACCCCCCCCCCCACACACACACACCCTTCACCCCCTCTCCTCCTCACCCCTCACCCTCAACCCTCACTTATCTGAAGTTTTCCTTGTGACTGTACTGTATCTTAGGGGAAATTTTACGTTATTTTACATAAACATAAGGTGCTGTAAAATAACACTGTAATTCAGGGGTGCTGTGGATGAAAATGATGTTTACAGGGGTGCCCTGAGACCAAAGTGTTTGAAAACCTCTGTCCTAGTGTATACGTTCAAGTGTATATTCATATGTGACGTTCATGTGTGTTCATATGTGTGTTCAGCTCTATGTGAGAATGATGTCCTGTTATTGAACCACAAGTATTCAATTAATGGGCATGTTAAAAAAAAAGAAAAAAAAAAGTTCATAAAAACATTGTCTGATTTTCATTGTTTCCTAAAAGCATGAGCAATATTGCCCAGTATTAAATAAAGTATTTTTTTTTTTACATGAATTTCAGCTAAATCAGTAAAAACGCCTAGCTCTTTCAGTGTTTAATGTGATATAGCAAAGCAGAAATGCAAACATTTACCATATATCATATGAATTGTTTGGTATTGAGTCAAAGTCAATGTATCATGATGATTTGTTAAGTTAACATTTATATTAGTGTATCCCCCGGGTCAAAATGACCCGAACAGAACGAAGGTGTAGTGAATCTGAACAGAACTTAAGGGTTAAGCTAATCATCTGGGAACCCCCCAAAATAATTTGGGGGTCCCGAGGACTCCCGACCCACAGGTTAAGAACCACTGGTATAAAACATGGCTAACTACATGGTAGTATTTTGAGCAGAAGAAGCAAACAGTCTCCCTGCTTCATGGACGCTCATGTGTGGACCCTCAAGTTTGTACGAGTTTGAATTCGTTTTCCAGACGAGCAGCAAAAGTACATTAAGGGCACAGATATTCTATTAGGGATCAGCTATTATATGTCATCAATATTATACTATTACTACTGTGTTATGAGACTAGATATACTCTGGGACATTCAATATCATAATGAGATATGTCATATTAGGTAATTTCTTTTCCAGGTTTTGATGTGATTTTCAGAACTTCAGCTGTATCGATATCGGTTGTATCGGGCTGGGGCGATGTCCACATCGCCCCAGCCCGACATCTGACACCCCTTGACTTGTGATGAACTTTGTTGGGAACCGTTTTGCCACATTTGTTGTACAAGTTAGGTTTCTTACGCGTGTGCACTAAACTTTCATGTGGTGGAAAAAGCAATGGTGGAAAAAGTGGCTACTCATTTATTTTTTAACTTAAGTAAAAGTATCAATACTGAAATGTAGACACACTCGGTTACAAGTAAAGTAAAAGAAATGAAGATTTTCTTGAGTAAAAGTACTAAAGTATTGGCATCAAAATATACCAAAGTACCAAAAGTAAAAACAAGCCAGCCAAGGCTTTCTTTATCCTTTTAGTTGAGTTGACCTTGTACCTATGAACTGTACTGTCCTGTACCCTTTCCTATGCAAAGCTATAATACAATCGTCATTGAATAGAGGCCTACTGTTATATAACTACTCTGGCAAAAATACAAAAATAATGTTCCTTGTTGACAGATAATAGTGCATGTATCCTTAGATCCTGTGTTCTGAACACATTGAATGATGAACTTCATAACATTAAAGCTACTAAATAGGCTGGTAGCCTGTCTGAGTTTGTGCTGCAAAATGGAGCTTGTAGGAGCAACTGTCTATTCTTTATTGCAAAACCACAACAACCGGTTATGGTTTTGAAGAGCGGCTCTGTAGGAAAAGACATTTCCTCCTCATTCTGTAGAAATGCAACACCTTTATCAAACATAGTTATCATTGATGTACTCATTGGATTTTTTTTCTTTATTTTCTTTTTAATTATTACGGTATTTAAAGTACAATAATACAAAATAAAAAAAGAATCTTTTTCAGTAACAGTTAATTAGAGAACACATAAAATACCTTCAAGATATTCAACTAATAGCAGATCTACAAGCTCACGTGTTACGATATGACGCATTGTAAGTAATGAGCATGCAGACCTGCCATTTTCTCTATACGTTTTAGCTCCTTGAAAAAAATACCCATTATGCAGAATGTACCGTTTCGTTATATATACATTTATATATCTTTTGAAAATAGCAGATTGCAAGCTTGTAGAGCTTGTAGTTATTCGGCTATTTTGGAAATACTACTGGTCTCCAGAGTCTGGATCAAATCAATCTTTATTTACGAACACATTTACAACTATCACATTTGACCAAAGTGCAGTATACAAAGTGAGATAAAACATCAACAAGAGAATATGAAACTGAAACAACAGCAGTTACACTGTCACACACTGTACACCAATCAGGTAGAAAGACACCTTGGACTGAAATGTGATTAAAAGCTAAAAGAAAAAGTTGTGACTCGTGAGAAAGGAATTTAAAAATCTTGGTAGAAAGAGCACTTCTAGTGTGGCCTGTGTGGGCGGTGAGGAATAAATGATGTGGTTGCTTATATCTAACCTTTATAATATTTTACCACCACATATAATAATTACACAATACATTGTGATATTTGGTAGCTTGCAAGAGCCTAGATGTCTCTCTCCACTTGGAAATCAATGAATCAATCGATCAATGATATCTATTTTTTATGTTACAGTCTATCTCGTCATGGTTCAGCCTGTCCTTGTAGCAGCTACAGTATAACTATCGATCCCTGTGCTCCTTGGCAGAACTACTGTACCACTGACCTGAGTGTTATTGTACCTCTCCCCATGATATCATGTACATAAAGCATAACCATCACCACCTAGAATATTATCCTATTTGCCTTATCAATTGATGATTGATCCAGAATGCCACGACATTGGGCAGGCTGCTCCAAAGCCTCTAGGAGCTGTGGTAGCAAAGGCACGGTCACTCCTACTCATCAGTCTGGTTTTGGTCAACAGTGGGGTGTAAGTCTCCAAAAGTTCAGATAGGTATAAAGGGGCCAGTCCAGGTAAAGATTATGAACAAATGAAATAAGCTTAAACATGGTGACTTCCTCTTTTCACGCTAAATATTATTTGTTTAGATTTTTGAAGTATTAAACAGTGGATGTTTTGAGTCTGTTACTTGTTGTGTACACTACAGTTACTATTTTACATGAATCAATAAATGGATACATTTTGAAAATAAGATTGGTATCATCTATTTCTCAACTGCTGGTTTAATAAATTTGACTCTCTTACAACCATTGAATGATAAATGAAAACAAACAGAGAGCACATGTTGAGCGAACAGCGAAATAGTTTCTCCAGACCAGCCACTCCTCCCACTAATGGGGACTCTCTTTTTTGCAGGTCTTTCAGTCCGAGCATATCAAAAAAGCAACTCAGTTAAGGCATCGGAAGCTTCTAATTGGCTGCGCGGAGGTGCCGAAAGTTGGGGTGACGGAGATACACCTAAACCTAACCTTAACCCTAACCTCAGTAAAACTAACGCTGGTGAAATGCTAACCTGGTGAAATGCTAACATGCCGACGCTGGTGAATGCTACCTGGTGAATGTTAATGTTGTGTATTGGAGGGGGTTTTGGGGGCTCCCTGTGCCCACGGAAACAGATATAAAAGTCCAGTCCTTTGTCCATCAATAGTTGATTTTATTGTAGAGACGGGGAGTTCAGGTTAGATAGATGTAGCGTATTGTGAGCCCTCCAACAGACCCCAGCTCCAACAGAGGGCTGACTCCAACAGAACCCAGCTCCACATGAGAGCCGACTACAACAGACCCCAGCTCCAACAGAGGGCTGACTCCAACAGAACAAAGTACGGAGATTTGGGCTAGCTTTTATAACCAGTGTCTATGCACATGCCCGCATCTTCTAAGTTTGTGCATGAGGTATGTGTGTTAACTTACACATGACCAAATATAGGGATGAGAGATCTGTACCAGGGTGTGTGTGTGTGCAGGGAGTAGGGGCCGAGTGTGTGCATGTGCACGCACTCTGGATGAAATCCAGATGTCCTGACTCCCTTCACTTGTTTATCCATGGAGGCCCAGGTCGACCTTTCACCCTGCACTCCTAGTGGAATGTCTGGCCTCGTCCTGACTATGTTTTTGTTTGTGTCCAAATGTATTATCATACATATAATGTGTAATGATCTACTTCATTAACCTGGTCGGACCAACGTGAGGTCGTCTCCACCTTAACCGAGATGCTTTTTGGAGCTGTGTGCAGCTCCCTATACGTGGCTGTGTGGGTCTGTGTGTCTGTCTGTGTGTATGTAGCCTGACTTCGGCGCGTAACTAGTGCCGCACCATTTACGCCACTCGCGCAATATATACATCAAAATGTGCGGCTCGGCCGGGAATGGTGTTCTATTACCTTTCGTTCCGATCCGCCTTACCATGCCGACGTAATCGGCAAAAAACGACGCTTAATTGTCCCCATTGACTTATAATGGGACAATGCAAGAAATCACTTTCAAGTATTTTTCTCTCGTAAACCATAGGAGCTACAGTTTCAAACCTCGGAGAGGAGATTCATAATGATTTTAAGAATGAATCGAAAAATAATTACATCACTCGGCCTCATGGTGG